>NC_092342.1:158776750-159080000 GCF_046630445.1 Rutidosis leptorrhynchoides
TACTAAAGTATCCGGTACTTTGGATGGGGTTTGTTAAGCCCAATAGATCTATCTTTAGGATTCGCGTCAATTAGGGTGTCTGTTCCCTAATTCTTAGATTACCAGACTTAATAAAAAGGGGCATATTCGATTTCGATAATTCAACCATAGAATGTAGTTTCACGTACTTGTGTCTATTTTGTAAATCATTTATAAAACCTGCATGTATTCTCATCCCAAAAATATTAGATTTTAAAAGTGGGACTATAACTCACTTTCACAGATTTTTACTTCGTCGGGAAGTAAGACTTGGCCACTGGTTGATTCACGAACCTATAACAATATATACATATATATCAAAGTATGTTCAAAATATATTTACAACACTTTTAATATATTTTGATGTTTTAAGTTTATTAAGTCAGCTGTCCTCGTTAGTAACCTACAACTAGTTGTCCACAGTTAGATGTACAGAAATAAATCGATAAATATTATCTTGAATCAATCCATGACCCAGTGTATACGTATCTCAGTATTGATCACAACTCAAACTATATATATTTTGGAATCAACCTCAACCCTGTATAGCTAACTCCAACATTCACATATAGAGTGTATATGGTTGTTCCGAAATATATATAGATGTGTCGACATGATAGGTCGAAACATTGTATACGTGTCTATGGTATCTCAAGATTACATAATATACAATACAAGTTGATTAAGTTATGGTTGGAATAGATTTATTACCAATTTTCACGTAGCTAAAATGAGAAAAATTATCCAATCTTGTTTTACCCATAACTTCTTCATTTTAAATCTGTTTTGAGTGAATAAAATTGCTATGGTTTCATATTGAACCCTATTTTATGAATCTAAACAGAAAAAGTATAGGTTTATAGTCGGAAAAATAAGTTACAAGTTGTTTTTGTAAAGGTAGGCATTTCAGTCGAAAGAATGACGTCTAGATGACCATTTTAGAAAACATACTTCCACTTTGAGTTTAACCATAATTTTTGGATATAGTTTCATGTTCATAATAAAAATCATTTTCTCAGAATAACAACTTTTAAATAAAAGTTTATCATAGTTTTTAATTAACTAACCCAAAACAGCCCGCGGTGTTACTACGACGGCGTAAATCCGGTTTTACGTTGTTTTTCGTGTTTCCAGGTTTTAAATCATTAAGTTAGCATATCATATAGATATAGAACATGTGTTTAATTTATTTTAAAATTCAAGTTAGAAGGATTAACTTTTGTTTGCGAACAAGTTTAGAATTAACTAAACTATGTTCTAGTGATTACAAGTTTAAACCTTCGAATAAGATAGCTTTATATGTATGAATCGAATGATGTTATGAACATCATTACTACCTTAAGTTCCTTGGATAAACCTACTGGAAAAGAGAAAAATGGATCTAGCTTCAATGGATCCTTGGATGGCTCGAAGTTCTTGAAGCAGAATCATGACACGAAAACAAGTTCAAGTAAGATCATCACTTAAAATAAGATTGTTATAGTTATAGAAATTGAACCAAAGTTTGAATATGAGTATTACCTTGTATTAGAATGATAACCTACTGTAATAAACAAAGATTTCTTGAGGTTGGATGATCACCTTACAAGATTGGAAGTGAGCTAGCAAACTTGAAAGTATTCTTGATTTTTATGAAACTAGAACTTTTGGAATTTATGAAGAACACTTAGAACTTGAAGAAAGAACTTGAGAGAGATCAATTAGATGAAGAAAATTGAAGAATGAAAGTGTTTGTAGGTGTTTTTGGTCGTTGGTGTATGGATTAGATATAAAGGATATGTTATTTTGTTTTCATGTAAATAAGTCATGAATGATTACTCATATTTTTGTAATTTTATGAGATATTTCATGCTAGTTGCCAAATGAGGGTTCCCACATGTGTTAGGTGACTCACATGGGCTGCTAAGAGCTGATCATTAGAGTGTATATACCAATAGTACATACATCTAAAAGCTGTGTATTGTACGAGTACGAATACGGGTGCATACGAGTAGAATTGTTGATGAAACTGAACGAGGATGTAATTGTAAGCATTTTTGTTAAGTAGAAGTATTTTGATAAGTGTATTGAAGTCTTTCAAAAGTATATAAATACATATTAAAACACTACATGTATATACATTTTAACTGAGTCGTTAAGTCATCGTTAGTTGTTAGATGTAAGTGTTGTTTTGAAACCTTTAGGTTAACGATCTTGTTAAATGTTGTTAACCCAATGTTTATAATATAAAATGAGATTTTAAATTATTATATTATCATGATATTATCATGTATGAATATCTCTTAATATGATATATATACATTAAATGTCTTTACAACGATAATCGTTACATATATGTCTCGTTTAAAAATCATTAAGTTAGTAGTCTTGTTTTTACATATGTAGTTCATTGTTAATATACTTAATGATATGTTTACTTATCATAGTATCATGTTAACTATATATATATCCATATATATGTCATCATATAGTTTTTACAAGTTTTAACGTTCGTGAATCACCGGTCAACTTGGGTGGTCAATTGTCTATATGAAACATATTTCAATTAATCAAGTCTTAACAAGTTTGATTGCTTAACATGTTGGAAACATTTAATCATGTAAATATCAATCTCAATTAATATATATAAACATGGAAAAGTTCGGATCACTACACCCGGGCCGGGGCGTTTATCTTTTAAAGCTTGTTATTTAAGGTAGTTCATATTATTATTAATATTATTTTTATTGTTATTGTTATTATTATTATTATTATTATTATTATTATTATTATTATTATTATTATTATTATTATTATTATTATCATTTTTATTATTACTATAATCATTACTATTATTATTATTAGTATTATTTTTATAACAAATTTTTTTATTTTTTGATATATATATATATATATATATATATATATATATATATATATATATATATATATATATATATATATATATATATATTAATATAACTATATGTATGAATATTGATTATTGTACAAATTAACTTTATATAAAATAAAACTAAAGAGATAAAGTATAAATAAAAGTATATATATATATATATATATATATATATATATATATATATACATATTATATAGGAGGAATTATGTGATTTTATGTGTTAATATGTATACTTGATTTAGGTTCGTGAATCCAAGGCCAACCCTGCATTGTTCAGTATCGTCGTATGAATATTTTTACTACAAAATATTGGATTGTGAGTTTCATTTGCTCCCTTTTTAAATGCTTTTGCAATATATATTTTTGGGACTGAGAATACATGCGCTGCTTTTCTAACTGTTTTACGAAATCGACACAAGTAATTGAAACTACATTATATGGTTGAATGATCGAAGCCGAATATGCCCCTTTTGCTTGGTAACCTAAGAATTAGTAAACCGATCTACTAATTGACGCGAATCCTAAAGATAGATCTATTGGGCCTAACGAACCCCATCCAAAGTACCGGATGCTTTAGTACTTCCATGTTGTTTTTATCATGTCCGAAGGATTTCCCAGAATGATAGGGGATATTCTTATATGCATCTTGTTAATGTCGGTTACCAGGTGTTCACCATATGAATGATTTTTGTCTCTATGCATGGGACGTATATTTATTGTAACGACCCGGAAATTTCCGACCAAATTTAAACTCTAATCTCTATATGGTTCCGACACGATAAGCAAAAACCGTAAAGTTGACCCGCACCTTTTCAATCTTTCTATACTTATAAGATTAATATTTACATAAATTAAACCTTACCAACATGATAAGCAATCCAAATTGTTGAGACTTATATTTTCGAAAAGAGTTTTACACAACGTTTGACCATCTAGTTTGACCGACGATATCACGAACTATACAATATATGATAATTATACGTTTGTGTATATATATGTATATATACATATTTAACATGATCTAAGAATGTTTTAATATCTCATTTTGTATTAATAACAACAAGTTATAAGTATATTTTGAAACTACTAACTTAAGTTTTCAAAACAATAACAATACGTAACGTTATTTGACATAAATACTTACAACCTATAATGTTTATACATATATCGTATAAGTAATGTATTTAATCACTTTTAAAGACTTAAATACATAAAACCATATAAGTGTATTCACAAAAGATAGCTATATTTGAATCCTCATTCCATTTTTCACAAAATTCTATACGTATACCTAGAGTATTTGTACTCGTATCATACATAGCTTCTATATGTATTTACTAATAGTAAATACATGTCAAATCACCACCTAACCAGCCATTGTACATGCCCTTAGGGCTAGGTAATTGTATTTGGAAGCAATTAGGACTAGATACATAAAATGATTACTTGAAAATTTTGTCCATATACTCCCATTATACACGTTTTTTTTAGTATAAATACATGAGCATTTTTGTTTCATTTTACTTCAATATTTTAGCCAAAACACACACATACTTTGAAGCCTTAAAACCCTTAATCAATTCAGCAAAGTTTTCAAGAAGATCTAGCTTCAAAAACCATACTAAAACACCATAAGAAAATCATACAAAAACACTTCAAGAAAACCTTCCAAGAACACCAACTTACTTCCAATCTTTCATCCACTTCCAACACCCTTTTGATTCTAGCTTCTTACTCCTCTTTTACAGCAATCTTATCCAAGGAACTTGAGGTAGAATCTATGTTCATAACCTTATTTGATTCATATATATATAGCTATCTTATTTTGTGGTACAAAAGTTTAACAACAAGAACATAGTTTGAATGTTTTCAAACTTGTTTGCAAACTAAATAGATCCTTCTAACTTAACTTTTAAAATACTTCAAGACCTGTAATATAACTTATGTATATGTTAATTTAACAAGGTAAAACTTGGTTTTTCAAAGTATAAGTATTTTTAGAAAAATGGTCATTAAATGATTTTGTTGTAACAAAAATGTTTAACTTCATATGTTTCACTAAAGTCTCACCTATGCCGTATGATTTTGAATACAAACCAAGGTATTTACAGTTCATAGTCTTAAAGAAGAACTCGATCCAAGAAGATGGCAATTTGAATCAACGAAAACGGATTTGTAACGAAGAAACTATGACCGAAACAAAATTGGTTATCCTAGATCATTTCAATTACGGGATCAATTGGAAAAAAATTATATAAATCACATATTTCTAAGATAACATGATATTTTATATATATGTACTTATAATTCAATTTTATATGGTTCAGGATCACCCGTAAACAACACGAGAAGATTAATCATAAGATCCCATGATTGTACGCAACACGTCATTTGACAACACCGGTACTTTATGTACGCAACACGTCATTTGACAACACCGGTACCATGGGTCAAGATTAATCTCGACCAACACATATACGATGGGGTTTTATTGATTTCGTTGGGGGTTTTATTTATTTCATTGCGGGTATATTAAACATCTAAAAATGAACCATTAAAATTGAATTACTAACATCGGACTGCTAACTACGGACTAAGGAATTATTCAAAGTATTAAAAGTATAACAAGTATATATTTATAACGTTTGTTTAAAAATGAAAACATATTGATATATTATATATGGATAGGTTCGTGATATCAATCGGAGACCGAGTCAAATTACATATCTTCAAGACAACAGTGAGTATATAGTCCCTTTTAAACTCTAAATATTTTTGGGCTGAGAATACATGCGCTGTTTTTATAAATGATTTACGTTATGGACACAAGTAACTGAAAAATATATTCTACGTTGAGTTGTACCACTGGCATACTTCCCTGTAGCTTGGTAACTAATATTTACAGCGGTATTGTAAACGCGAATCCTGTTGATAGATCTATCGGGCCTGACAACCCCAACCGGACTGGACGACCAGTATTCAACGGTTGCACAGTACTTCGTTTTGCGACTACACCTTGGTACGGTGTAGTAAGATTTCATATTAAAGGGAATATGCGACGTGATTAAATGTTAAGTATGGTTACCAAGTGCTCAACCACTTAGAATATTTTTATTGAAATGATTATATACGAAATCTTGTGGTCCATTGTTATAACGCTGCTAGCAACAAACCTATATATCTCACCAACTTTATGTTGACGTTTTAAAGCATGTTATTCTCAGGTACGAATTAAGTCTTCCGCTGTGCATTAGCTCATATTAAGGATATTGTTTGGGACCATTTAAGCTATGATACAAGGACGTTGCATTCGAGTCATTGAAGTTCATTAAAGACTATTGTTATGCAAATGGCAGATTAGATCATTTGGTTGTTATAAAATGTTAGGCTAATATGTCAACTCTCGATGTAATAATAGATTGCCTTTAAGAAATAAATGCAACGTTTGTAAAATGTATCATATAGAGGTCAAGTACCTCGCGATGTTATCAACTATTGTAATTCGTTTTTAATCTATATGGACGATGTCCGGATGATTAGTTTCGGATCCTTTCAGTTGGTATCAGAGCGTTGGTCTTAGCGAACCAGGCCTTGCATTAGTGTGTCTAACTAGTAGTTGTTAGGATACATTAAGTGAGTCTGGACTTTGACCGTGTCTGCTTGTCAAAAGTTTTGCTTATCAATCCTAGTCGGAAATCATCTGCTTATCTTTCTTAGGGAACTTCCTGCTTATCATTCTTAAGTCTAGACACGTCTTACTGCACTTAGTGCATCGATAGTGTATAGACAAAATTCATATCCTAGCGTATCTGTTATTATAGACATTGTCTGACGTATTTCAAAGATTCTCCGTAATTCATGGGATTTTGATATTATATATATACATATGTAAATTATGTATTGAAGAGTACCAAACCCAACTCCTATAATCTATTCCAAACCAAAAATTTATTTCTCCGACCATACAAGATGGATTCTTCATCCAGTTCGAATTCCTCCGACTTCGATAGCTACGCCGATATGGATTTCCATTCGAGCTCCGAGAACAGCGTCACCGGAATGGATCAACCAATTTCCCATCATCTATTTTGGATGAATTGGGGATGGGTTCGTAATATACTAAATCTCTGGAGGCAAGAAGAAGGTGATCCATTCCATCCACCAAATTGTCCTCTTAACGATGAACCTGAAGCACTTACCGGCGAACCTATTCGAAACACCATTTTCTCGCTCATTTCTAGAGTATCTCGTCATGATTACATACTATCCCATATTTCGAATCTTGTTCATTCGCTCGTTCCAACCGTCAATCATTCCGGTATAATAGAAGAAGTCAACGAGCTTCGCGCTCAGGTAGTGGCTTTAGAAAATACGGTGCGAAGGTTACAAACACCAGTAGCAGCACCAGCAGCATAATCTATACCACCATCATCAACGCCGACAGTACTCTTGTCACCCCCAAAATCTCAACATCACAATCTGTATCTCGAATATCAACATCACACGACTCAATATCTGTACTTCGAGTATGATCTTCGTTCTATATATCGTTCTACATCGATTATCTTCTCTTTACGTATCGTATGACGATTATGTAATTTCTAAAGTCTTAGAGATTATGTAATCTAGAATTAACGATAAATCAAATGAGTTTATTATCTTATTGACTCATTAAATCTATGATTATCTCTGAAGAAAATATATATGCAAGTATATTTTCATAAAGATAGTAATTAAAAATTTCTTCGTACAAACTAATAATGATGAAAATATTTTAACGGGTGGGTAGTACCCAAGGAATATTTAGAATTCACATTAATAAGTTATATTGTACATTCTTGAATCTGATTCAACGGTCATTTGTTATTCTACTTACAACCATCGATATACGTATCCGTTCACCCCAGAATAACCATTTCCATTTAAATTTCATATTTGAATTTTTTTTTTACCTATCCAAATCCAACAAGTGGCATAAAGAAGAAACATTGGACAATTAAAATGAAATAAAATGTTGATTATAACATATGAAACTAAACAATTCTTCAAGTTTGCCACTTGATTTCATCCTAAACCTCATTTGTACTTCGACAATTATAATCCTCATTTAAATCTTTTCATGATTCCTGAAAACACCTCGACCGAGAAGTTGAACCCGCCGCACCTCGCCTACGGAATGAAGATTTATACATACAGTTATACACCTGAAGAACTCTCGAACCCAAATTCATAATTTAACACATAACGTATTGAATCCTTTGCCATTTATTAGCAAGAACAACCCTACAATTCCTTTTCAAGAAGCTAAGTTTGTCACAGCTCCACTTTGACTTCTCAGTGAGACTACTCCTATTATAATCTCGATATTTATACTTTGACCTTTCGCCGTTGTTACCGGAGAACCTTTTTCACAACATCATCAGCAGACGTACCAGCAACTCGT
The DNA here is from genome assembly GCF_046630445.1 of Rutidosis leptorrhynchoides. NCBI lineage: Eukaryota > Viridiplantae > Streptophyta > Magnoliopsida > Asterales > Asteraceae > Rutidosis > Rutidosis leptorrhynchoides. The sequence continues at coordinate 158,785,108 of NC_092342.1, forward strand.
TATCTCTTTGGCGAAATCCGCAATCAGTATTTTGAAAATCTCGTAGAAATTCTCCCAGTTATACCAAGAACGACTACCCCTAAGAATTACATATTTCGAATGTGAAGATCTGAAAAAAAAAAAAAAAAAAAAAAAAAAAACATCCTGGACTATGAAGTAGTTCTTGAAATGCTAAAGAAGCAGCAAAAACTGTAAACGACTTTAACAGTCAAAAGTTTAATGATGAAGTACATTGTGTTGGTAAAGCTTAGAAAAAGAGGAGAGTTGGAACTGGAAAACGGATTGAGCAAAGTATGAAGGAGGATGTAGATAAATCACAAGAACTGAATCTGCTTTCAAAGGATTCAAACGATTCAGTGCCTGCTGAAACCATTAGTAAAAACCCTACCCCTTATCCTAAACCTTTCCCGATGATATTCTTCATCATCATCTTATCTTAGATATTATAAGATATCTTCATATCTTCCGTTATACATATTCTCCATATTTCTGGAGATATTTTCACAAATATTCTTATCTGAGAATATTTATCTCTCCGTAATATCTGCGTTACAACATAAAAGAAACTGTGTTAGTTTCTAAGTTCTAAAACCTTCAAGTTTAAAATAGGAATGTTCTGAAGCAGTGTTGGGAACTGATGCATGAATAAGTATAATATAATGAAACTTGATCAACTTCATTATATTACAGTAAGTCATGTTAAGTTTTTAATGGAATGTGATGATTCACAGTACCGTCATCATGTGCCATGTTACACGGCTCTTACATTCTATCAAGTCTCCAAACATATTAGAACGTATCACCTTGATAGTTCTATTTTTCCGGAATATTCGAGTAATTTAACGAATCAAGATCGTGCCATTACAATTTCATTCTAAAACCAAAAGCTAGGTTCATTCCAAATTTTATACCTACGAATTCCGAACTATTGATCGCTTGACTCAAGGACGGGAAGAAGAAACGAAGGGACAAAGTCCCAAAATAGAAATTGGGGTATAGATCACAGCAAATAGGAGAGAATATTAACTATGGATGACAATGATTATGGAAAACAGAAGCAGGAGCATCGAAGTATGAGGAAAGATATCAAACCCAACAACCACCCAGAAACTACAAACCGTGTATATCAATACGTATGGCGACGTAAAGACACGGGAGAATTAGAAACATTATAATTCCAAGAAAATCATAAAAGTGAATAGATTCTTCTGGCGGTAGATGGAAGAGAAGAATGAAAGATATAAAAGTTAGAAGTATAACAAAAATCAGAACGGGATGAAGCATTTCAAAGGATACCTTAAAGTAGGAATTAAGGAGAAAGAGTAGAAGATGCGAGTTGTGAAAAATAAGGAAACGAAGGAGTGGATTTATAGTGAAATATCCGACAGAGAAATCGAAACAGATTACCGCATTAAATCAAAGAAGATTCTGATCGCCGAAGAACCAAATCTTATTACGTAAGATTTTCCCTAAATCCCTTAAATCCCGGAAATCAATTCTAAACCACGTCATCGATTAAAAACGATTCCATATTTACTCATTTCACTATTTTATGATAGCTTCACCCGTACGCTTCAAATGATCAAATCGTTTTATCTATATCTCTCAAATGATAAAACTTCATTATCATCTCATATTCGTCATGAAAACATTCCTATGGTTATTTATGACAACCTCTACCAAATTTCGAGGACGAAATTTCTTTAACGGATGGGTACTGTAACGACCCGGAAATTTCCGACCAAATTTAAACTCTAATCTCTATATGGTTCCGACACGATAAGCAAAAACCGTAAAGTTGACCCGCACCTTTTCAATCTTTCTATACTTATAAGATTAATATTTACATAAATTAAACCTTACCAACATGATAAGCAATCCAAATTGTTGAGACTTATATTTTCGAAAAGAGTTTTACACAACGTTTGACCATCTAGTTTGACCGACGATATCACGAACTATACAATATATGATAATTATACGTTTGTGTATATATATGTATATATACATATTTAACATGATCTAAGAATGTTTTAATATCTCATTTTGTATTAATAACAACAAGTTATAAGTATATTTTGAAACTACTAACTTAAGTTTTCAAAACAATAACAATACGTAACGTTATTTGACATAAATACTTACAACCTATAATGTTTATACATATATCGTATAAGTAATGTATTTAATCACTTTTAAAGACTTAAATACATAAAACCATATAAGTGTATTCACAAAAGATAGCTATATTTGAATCCTCATTCCATTTTTCACAAAATTCTATACGTATACCTAGAGTATTTGTACTCGTATCATACATAGCTTCTATATGTATTTACTAATACTAAATACATGTCAAATCACCACCTAACCAGCCATTGTACATGCCCTTAGGGCTAGGTAATTGTATTTGGAAGCAATTAGGACTAGATACATAAAATGATTACTTGAAAATTTTGTCCATATACTCCCATTATACACGTTTTTTTTAGTATAAATACATGAGCATTTTTGTTTCATTTTACTTCAATATTTTAGCCAAAACACACACATACTTTGAAGCCTTAAAACCCTTAATCAATTCAGCAAAGTTTTCAAGAAGATCTAGCTTCAAAAACCATACTAAAACACCATAAGAAAATCATACAAAAACACTTCAAGAAAACCTTCCAAGAACACCAACTTACTTCCAATCTTTCATCCACTTCCAACACCCTTTTGATTCTAGCTTCTTACTCCTCTTTTACAGCAATCTTATCCAAGGAACTTGAGGTAGAATCTATGTTCATAACCTTATTTGATTCATATATATATAGCTATCTTATTTTGTGGTACAAAAGTTTAACAACAAGAACATAGTTTGAATGTTTTCAAACTTGTTTGCAAACTAAATAGATCCTTCTAACTTAACTTTTAAAATACTTCAAGACCTGTAATATAACTTATGTATATGTTAATTTAACAAGGTAAAACTTGGTTTTTCAAAGTATAAGTATTTTTAGAAAAATGGTCATTAAATGATTTTGTTGTAACAAAAATGTTTAACTTCATATGTTTCACTAAAGTCTCACCTATGCCGTATGATTTTGAATACAAACCAAGGTATTTACAGTTCATAGTCTTAAAGAAGAACTCGATCCAAGAAGATGGCAATTTGAATCAACGAAAACGGATTTGTAACGAAGAAACTATGACCGAAACAAAATTGGTTATCCTAGATCATTTCAATTACGGGATCAATTGGAAAAAAATTATATAAATCACATATTTCTAAGATAACATGATATTTTATATATATGTACTTATAATTCAATTTTATATGGTTCAGGATCACCCGTAAACAACACGAGAAGATTAATCATAAGATCCCATGATTGTACGCAACACGTCATTTGACAACACCGGTACTTTATGTACGCAACACGTCATTTGACAACACCGGTACCATGGGTCAAGATTAATCTCGACCAACACATATACGATGGGGTTTTATTGATTTCGTTGGGGGTTTTATTTATTTCATTGCGGGTATATTAAACATCTAAAAATGAACCATTAAAATTGAATTACTAACATCGGACTGCTAACTACGGACTAAGGAATTATTCAAAGTATTAAAAGTATAACAAGTATATATTTATAACGTTTGTTTAAAAATGAAAACATATTGATATATTATATATGGATAGGTTCGTGATATCAATCGGAGACCGAGTCAAATTACATATCTTCAAGACAACAGTGAGTATATAGTCCCTTTTAAACTCTAAATATTTTTGGGCTGAGAATACATGCGCTGTTTTTATAAATGATTTACGTTATGGACACAAGTAACTGAAAAATATATTCTACGTTGAGTTGTACCACTGGCATACTTCCCTGTAGCTTGGTAACTAATATTTACAGCGGTATTGTAAACGCGAATCCTGTTGATAGATCTATCGGGCCTGACAACCCCAACCGGACTGGACGACCAGTATTCAACGGTTGCACAGTACTTCGTTTTGCGACTACACCTTGGTACGGTGTAGTAAGATTTCATATTAAAGGGAATATGCGACGTGATTAAATGTTAAGTATGGTTACCAAGTGCTCAACCACTTAGAATATTTTTATTGAAATGATTATATACGAAATCTTGTGGTCCATTGTTATAACGCTGCTAGCAACAAACCTATATATCTCACCAACTTTATGTTGACGTTTTAAAGCATGTTATTCTCAGGTACGAATTAAGTCTTCCGCTGTGCATTAGCTCATATTAAGGATATTGTTTGGGACCATTTAAGCTATGATACAAGGACGTTGCATTCGAGTCATTGAAGTTCATTAAAGACTATTGTTATGCAAATGGCAGATTAGATCATTTGGTTGTTATAAAATGTTAGGCTAATATGTCAACTCTCGATGTAATAATAGATTGCCTTTAAGAAATAAATGCAACGTTTGTAAAATGTATCATATAGAGGTCAAGTACCTCGCGATGTTATCAACTATTGTAATTCGTTTTTAATCTATATGGACGATGTCCGGATGATTAGTTTCGGATCCTTTCATTTATGAGAAAAGAAAGATGAAATTCTTGTGGTCTATTAAAATGATGAAAATGATTGATTATGATAAACTAATGAACTCACCAACCTTTTAGTTGACACTTGGAAGCATGTTTATTCTCATGTATTAAAGAAATCTTCCGCTGTGCATTTGCTCATTTTAAAGATATTACTTGGAGTCATTCATGGCATATTTCAAAAGACGTTGCATTTGAGTCGTTGAGTTCATCAAGATTATTATTATAGTTGAATGTATTATGAAATGGTATGCATGCCGTCAACTTTCGATGAAAAGAAAATTTGTCTTTTAGAAACGAATGCAATGTTTGTAAAATGTATCATATAGAGGTCAAATACCTCGCGATGTAATCATATGTTATTGTATTCGTCCTTATGGATTAGTACGGGTCGTCTCAATATCAAACATCTTGAACCGTTTGGCTCTCTTTATACCTTTATGGTTCGGGATACAGGTGGCAAATTCAATCCGAAAGCGATTACAGGAAGATTCTTGGGTTATGGGAATGCATGTAAAAGGGTATATAATTTGGATTCTATGTGTGTTGAAGAACGTACTAAAATCAAAATTCAAAGGCGTGCTTCTATTCCAGCTGGTAAAGGGTATTCGTAACAGTTTGATTATGATGATTTGTTTGAGTCATTCCATCTACCCGAGGATAACTCTGAGGATGAAGAGATTGCAGCACAAATGATGTACAAAATGCGTATCTCCGCTGAACGCATGTCTGATGTGTGTGTGCAAACTAATATACCGATTGTAGCTGAAGAAAGTGCACCGATAACTGGGCCAAATAATGATGAATTGGATTCTGATCATTCCGTTCCTCAATTAGAGGAGACAACATTACAATCTGAGGGGGAGGAGGTATTTCTTGATGAGGTATTTGATGATGTGGTGAATGAGGATCCAACTCAATCAATGATAGAGGAACCTATTCAGACCACAACGGAAGAATCTACTGGGACCGACGGATTATGACGGTCTAGTCGAATGATATCTTTCCCTTAGCATTTTGATGATTATATATTTAACCCTGCAGGTGTTTCAGGTGCTAAGACAGACGGAACTTCTACTTCAAATGAGCGCGTCACACCCTCTGCAAATGTTGTTACTTCTTTTTATACTCATTTGAATTAGACCGGAAGAATCTTCAGAAATGTGCATTGTTGCTTCGTGTCGCAAGTCGAACCTGAGGACATCAAAGAGGCATTACAGTATGATGAGTAGGTTTCAGCTATGCAGGAAGAATTAAAATAATTTAATCATTTGGGTGTTTGGCGATTGGTGATTCCACCATCAGGTTGTAAACCGTATAGAAAGAAGTGGGTTCTGAAAAATAAGAAAGATGACCAAGGTATCGTGATCCGGAACAAAGCAAGATTGGTTATCAGAGGTTATCAGCAAATTCCTGAGATTGATTATGATGAGGTGCATGCTCCGGTTGCTAGACTGGAGGCTATTCGAATGTGTTTGGCATTTGCTTCATTTAAAGGTTTTAAGGTTTTTCAGATAGATGTAAAGAGTGCATTCTTGTATGACGCTCTTTAGGAAACTGTGTATGTAAATCAGCCACTGGGTTTTGTTGATCCACATCATCCAGAAAAGGTGTATCTCTTAGAAAAGGCGCTGTATGTGTGACAACCCAGAAATTTCCAACCAAATTGAAACTTTAATCTTTATATGTTTCCGACACGATAAGCAATATTTGTTAAGTTAAATTTTAAGAATTTTAAACTATGTTCATACATTCATTCAACCTCGACCAAGTTCCAACGATTCACGAACCATTAAACGAATATGATTATATATGTATATGTGTATATATATTATAACTTGAAACGTAAACAAAATATTAGATTAAATACTTTATATGATTGTATCTGTTTCAAAATGTTTATCAATGGAATTAGAAGATAAGATCAAATGATTGAATTATCAGATATATTGAATTATGATTACAAGTCTCTGTTGAAAGGCCCACGTTGATTTGAGAAATCTTTCAATTTTAACAATATTCAGAAAATGGTAAAGTGATTTATAAATAAGAACAAATTGTCAATCATTGAGAACTACACAAAGGATAGTGGAAGATTGAATCTCATAAAGACTCGATTGATCTATTTAGTTTCAAACGTACAAAAACGTTTTCAGTTTAAAAAGAACTTTATTATTAAAACGTATATAACTTTTATAAATAAATAGAAACACTTTTGACAACTCATTACTTAACTAGTATGATAAAGATAACGATATTTATATTTTATTTTATTAAATATATATAACGATTTAAATTAATATTATATATATTTATACGTGCATTATACGTACATAGTTTTATACTTTTACTATACTTAAACTTTACCTTTACTTTATTTTTACTTTACTTTAATTTTAATAATTCACTTTAATAATTCATACTTTAATAATTCACTTTAATAATTCATACTTTAATAATTCACTTTAATAATTCATACTTTAATAATTCACCTTAATAATTCATACTTTAATAATTCACTTTAATAATTTATACTTTAATAATTTACTTTAATAATTCATACTTTAATAATTCACTTTAATAATTCAAAAATCTATTATAAATAGAATTCAATAGGTTTCATTATTTCATATAAACTTGAAAATATTTTTCTCTAAACTCTATCAATCGGTTTACATATATATTTACTCCGTATTATTTCAAGATATTATTAGTATACATAAAATATTACGACGGAGTGCTGTCCGAGTGATTTCGAAATTGTTTTTCGAGTAGGATAGGATTAAGGAAATTATGGGTTATAGCTATGGAGGTGATTGAGTATGGTTCATGGGTATGCTCGTGAGGTCACTATAGTGTTTATCATTTTCGTTGCGTCTACGTACCTTTCCTGCAAAATTGAATCTCAATATTGATACGTGAGTACTCATAATTTAACTTTTACATACTAATAGTGTATCCCTGACTAGTGCTCGAGTATTTAGGATTATGCATGCTTGTACTTTTGATATTGCCCTTAGACAGGTTAGGTTGAATCTTGAATTAGTTGCACTCGCGGTTGAGATAAGGTATAAGATATGCATGTCCTTGGAAAGCTAGCGAAAAATTAAAAACTTTTCCTTTAGATACCGAATGGTTTCGATGAACGGATTAGAAGTTATAATCAATTGAATTTTCGATATTTTTATTAAAAATGATTATTATTATCATAGTTTTTATCGTCGTTCTAGTTTTATCTTATTATTATCATTATTATTATCTTTATCAATAAAAGGAATTTATCATAAAAAATTGTAATTTTTTTTATTATTACTATCGTTATTATCGTTAAAGTTATAATTAGTATTATTTTTATTATTATTATTATTATCCAATTATTATTATTATTATTATTATTATTAGTATTATTATTATTATTATCATTATTAATATATATATCATTATTTAAAAATGGTTATTGTTATTGTTATTATTATTATTATTACTATATTATCATTAAGATAATTATTAGTATTATCGTTAATAATGTTATAGTAACTATCATTATTAATATTAGTGTAATTAAAACATATATTTGTAACACCTAATTATTTTGATTACTATTATTATCATTATTATGAACACGTTATAAAAGATGATTAAAAGCTATTAAACGAAATGATTAGGAAATAATGAGTAAGAGTATCATGATGAAATTAAAATATTATAAGATATTGAATTAGATAAAATTACCGTTCTTATTATTTTTATCATTACTATTATTATTAAAAGTATCGTTAGTATTAAAACTATCATTTTAATAAAAATTATCATTTTAATAGAAATGTCATTGTTACTATAAAATAGAATTATTATTATTATTTTAAATAGAATTATTATTTTAAAGATAATATTAAAAATTATCGTAAATATTAAAGTTATCATAATTAGAATTATCGTTTTATTATAATGTCATCTTAGTAATTATAAATATTGATATTTTTATAATAATAATTATTATTACAAAATAATACAACTTTTACTTACTATCATTATAGATATTATTTTATCAAATAAATATGTGATACAAACATATTTTACTACGTGTAATAACTTAATTTAATAATACCTATCATATTATCTTTATGATATTAAATTAACCCTATAAATTTTATTACTTAATATATATAAAAGTATATTTTATTATATAAATTTAATATAAAATTTTATTTATTAATACATAAATTATATTATTTACTCTAATAAATCTTTTAAAAATATTTAAAAATATAAAACGAAGATATTTAAACTATATATTAATCATGTATAGATTTTTGGAAATTATTTTGAGTCAAATTTACTTTTGTTGACTTTTGCATATTAGTCTCGAGCATTAGGATTGTGGTACACTATGACTTGACCTAATTTGTTAGACAAATATTGACCAACACATAAATATATATAATTAATTTAGGTTCGTGAATCCGAGGCCAACCTTGCACTTGTTCAATGACGTTATATGTATTTTTACTACGAAATATAGTATGGTGAGTTTCATTTGCCTTTTTACCCTTTATATTTATGGGACTGAGAATACATGCGCTTTTATAAATGTTTGACGAAATAGACACAAGTAATTGAAACTACATTCTATGGTTGAATTATCGAAATCGAATATGCCCCTTTTTATTAAAGTCTGGTAATCTAAGAATTAGGGAACAGACACCCTAATTGACGCGAATCCTAAAGATAGATCTATTGGGCCTAACAAACCCCATCCAAAGTACCGGATGCTTTAGTACTTCGAAATTTATATCATGTCCGAAGGAGGATCCCAGAATGATAGGGGATATTCTTATATGTATCTAGTTAATGTTGGTTACCAGGTGTTCACCATATGAATGATTATTTTTGTCTCTATGCATGGGACGTATATTTATGAGAACTGGAAATGAAATTCTTGTGGTCTATTAAAATGATGGAAATAAATGATTATGATAAACTAATGAACTCACCAACCTTTTGGTTGACACTTTAAAGCATGTTTATTCTCAGGTGTTAAAGAAATCTTCCGCTGTGCATTTGCTCATTTTAAAGATATTACTTGGAGTCTTTCATAGCATATTTCGAAGAACGTTGCATTCGAGTTATTGAGTTCATCAAATATTATTGTTAAATCAATTTATAGTTGGATAGTGGATATTATGAAATGGTATGCATGCCTGTCAATTTTCAATGTAAAGAAAGTTTGTCTTTTAAAAACGAATGCAATGTTTGTAAAATGTATCATATAGAGGTCAAATACCTCGCAATGTAATCAACTATTGTGAATCGTTTATAATGTATATGAACGGGTCCTTTCAGTTGGTATCAGAGCGGTGGTCTTAGCGAACCAGGTCTGTATTAGTGTGTCTAACTGATAAGTCAATAGGATGCATTAGTGAGTCTGGAATTCGACCGTGTCTGCATGTCAAAAGTTTTGCTTATCATTTTGTGTCGAAAATTAACTACTTATCATCCTCAGGAAATTACCTGCTTATCATTTTTAGTCTAAGACACGTCTTGCTGCATTGATTGAATGAATAGTGTATAGACAGAAATTCATATCTTAACATATCTGCTAAATCATATCTTATCGTATCTGTTACTTTAAACTTTGCCTAACATATCCCGCAAAGTCCTCCGTAATCTACGAAATCTTTTGATCTATATATATATATATATATATATATATATATATATATATATATATATATATATATATATATATATATATATATTCTGTGTAATTAGAATACCATCCGTTAGCCAAAATCATTTCATATCGAAAAAAAAATCCTTTATCTAATCGTACGAAATGGAATTCGTCATCAGTTCAAGTCACTCAGATTCCGAAATGGAATCCCATTCAAGCTCCGAAAGCAGTGTGACCGGAATAGATCAACCAATCAGTCATCACCTATTCTGGATGAATTGGGGATGGGTTCGTAGCCTCCTCAATCATTGGAGACAAGAAGAAGGTGATCCCTTCCATCCACCACATTGCCCTCTTGACGAAGAACCTGAAGCACTTACCGACGAACCTGTCCGAAACACCATTTTCTCGCTCATTTCTAGAGTATCTCGTCATGATTATATATTACATCAAATTTTAGATTTTATTTATCCGCTCGTCCGAACCGACAATCACCCCGGTGTAATAGAAGAAGTCAACGAGCTTCGCGCTCGGGTAGTGGCTTTAGAGAATATGGTGCAGAGATTACAAACACCAGCAGCAGCAGCATCCGCAGCATAACCAGTACTACCATCATCAACGCCAACAGTACCATTACCACCTCCAACCACAACCGCGTCGTAAACCTCAACTTCACAATCTGTCCCACGAGCATCAACGTCATACGCACCATAGATACCAAGGAGTACCAACAACAATAACTGACGAAGTATTAATTCATAACTTCATTGAAGAAACTTTCCCCGGCGATTATGTAATCTCTAAAGTCTTAGAGATTATCTAATCTAGCCCTAACCATAAATCAGTTAAGCGAACCAAAATGATAGAAGGAAGAGTAGAAACCCTGACAAAAATGGTGTGCGATTAACAAGCTAAACTTGCTTTACCAACAGCATCAACAGTACCGTCAGCGTTACTAGCATCGTCAGTACAGTCAACATCCGAATCAACAACACCAATAACATCACAAACTCCGTCAGTTTAAGAATCACTGTGGACATCATTACGAATCAATAACGTGTATATTGTATCAACGAGTTATGAAGAATTAACTCATTCCCTCTGAAGAAATTATATGTATATTATATATATATATATATATATATATATATATATATATATATATATATATATATATATATATATATATATATATATATATATATATATATTATATATATATATATATATATATTTTTTTTTTAAATAAATCTTTCCGTGCTAAGCTATTGTGTGTGAATCTTAACTACTCGGTTAATTCATATTAATGTACGTCCTTCGGCCGCAACTTAACCAGCGTTAACTACAATCTCTGTCGCAATTCAACAAATTTCAATTCATAATAAATCAAGTATATATTTGATTTTACACTTTCATCATCGATGTACCCGAAACTTTTCAGATAACATCATTCATACTTTGCAAAATTTACAAGAATTCCACGAATCGAACATCATACATCAACAAATAACGAAGTATTGATTCATAATTTCAATGTCATTAAAGAAATACTGCGTAAAAGTTATGTACTTTTTAAAGCCTTTAGGGATTATTCAATTCTAGTTTCAACCGTAAATCAAATGAGTTTAATTTAACATTAACTCATTAAATCTATGTTACATCTGAAGAAAATATACATATATATATTTTCATAAAGACTGTAATAAAATTATTTTGTACAAAATATTAATTGTGAAATTTTTTTTAACGGGTAGGTAATACCCGAGAGATATATAAATTCACAATTAATATGTTACATTCTTCGAATCAGATTCAGCAAATCATGCATTATACTCCCAACTTTCACAACAATATACATTCTTTTATAGAAATCAAAACAACCATACTCATTCATAATTTAATTACATATTCTGATTTTGAAATCTCAAAATTCAACTTGAGATATGACCAAAATCATCACTCTTAGATCCTTACATCTTTCACAAGCTATATTTTAACTTCAAAAATGTGTTAGAACATCAAATGTATGTTAACGATTACAATCTGTGTTCAAACCCTTCGAAAATTTCTAAAGACACTTTGAATGATGAGCAATCGAGATGATGATCCAACCACATGTTACCCACAGTTATGTACCCGAAAAACTCTTGAAACAAAAGTAAAAGTTTAAACAACGTATTCGCGTCAGATTCTTTGGCATTTATTAGCAAAAATAACTTTGCGACTCCTATTCAAAGTAGCCAGTTTTGTCACAGCTCCATCAAGTCAACTTCGACTTTTCAGTCAGACTAACCTTATTTTAGCCTTGAGATATACACCATCGTTACCAGGGAACCTTTTACATTCCACCATATTATTAGCAGATGTACCAACAACTTCATTACCCTTTGACTTTAGCCTCTCTAAAAAGTCATTATAATTATTCATTAAAACCCCATCATTTACTCATTCACATCTTGTAATGAGAATTGCCATACGAATCATTGGGAATTAGCAATCAGTATTTTGAAATCTCACAGCATGTCTACGCCAACAGTTATATGTGTATATATAAAGTCTATCTTCTGGACTTAATTTGAATGTGAAGTTTCTGAAAAACACTCCGAACTACGAATTGGTTCTCCGAAAATGGAAAAAATGCTGATTAAGCAGCAAAAACTATAAACGACTTTAAACGGTAAAAGCTGGATGATAATGATGAAGTGTTCTGGCAAAGCGTAGAAAAAGAGAAGTTTGGAACTGGAAAACGGATTGAGCAAAGTAGGAAGGAGGCTGTGGACAAATTACAAAGACTGAACCTGACTTCAAAGGATCCAAATGATTCAGTACCTGCTGAAGACATTAACGAATACCTTGCTCTAGACTCTAAACCCTTGCGGACAATATTCTTCATCATCCTCTGATATTAGAAATTCTAAAATATCATCATATCTTTCATTATAAATATCCTCCATATTTCTGAAGATATTTTCTTAATTTTTCTTATTTGAAATCATTTACCTCTTCGCGCTATCTGTATTACATCATAAAAGAAACTATTTTAGTTTCTAAATTCTGAAACATTCAAGTTTAAAATAGGAATATTTTGAAGTAGTGTTGGGAACTGAAGCATGAATTAGTATAATATAATGACACTTGATCAATGTGATTATATTACAGTAAGTCATGCTGAGTTTCTAAATGGAACGTGATGATTCACAGATCATAACATCATCATGTGCCATGTTATACGACTCTTGTATTCTATTTAACCTCTAAAATATCAAAAAAATATTTCTTGATGATTCGGCCTTTTCCAAGGTATTCTAGTAATCTGACAAGTCAATATCGTGTCATCACAATTTCCTTTCTAGAACATTAACAATGTTCATTCCGAAATTCATATCTGTGAATTCTGGACCATTACAAGCGGTGTTTAATCGCAAGAAGAAGAAACGAAAGGACAAAACTATGAAATAAAAATTGGGGTATAAATTGAAGCAAATAAAAGAGAGCATTAACTGTGAATGATAATGATTATAGAAGACAGAAGCAGAGACTTTGAAATATAAGGGAACATATAAAGCCCAACAACAAACCAGAAATTATAAACCATATATATCGATGCATATAGCAATATAAAGACACAGGAGAACTAGAAACACTATAAACCCAAGAGTATAGTAGAAGTAAATAGATTCTTCCGGCGGTAGATGAAAAAGAAAAATGGCCGATATGAAAGTTAGAAGTATATCGAGAATCAGAACTGGATGGAGCATATTGATGAATACTTTAAAATATGAGTTGAGGGGGAAAGAATAGAAGGTGATGAAACATGACTAGGAACTTAAAAATCAACAGATTTAACTCACACAATGGCGGAATAAGTGAATCAAACCCTCTAGTGAATAGGTTAAGTTTTTTTTTTTGGGTTAATTTAGTCAAACCACAACTAAATCAAGTGTGATTAGATCAACACCTAGAGTTATTATTCACCACTTGGATGATTTGGACTGAGAGAGAATCGGAGGAGCTCACTAGATCTGAGTGTGTATAACAAATGAGAGGCTTAACCTAAAATGAAGAACATAAGACTTTATATACCCCTGCTGTTAACTCACCCATACAATTCATTGATCACATGTACTAGTTGGCTTCATCAGCTGTACGGGTGATCATTCACTCGTGTCTTCTCATTTAGATTGTAATTGTGACTTAGCTCCGCATCAATCGTGCATATGAGCCTGTCAGCCGTACTAGTGAGGCTTCACCCGTACGTCTGACTAAGTCTAACATAGTTAAACATCTAAATCTCGTTCCTGCAGTTCCTGTAACCACATACAAACACGGATATGATAATAACGAGCAATCATGGTGGCCTGTAAACTGTTGTACCTGCAATGGACGTGGGTAGATGTCTAGGGACTTGCATAAAATGCATCAACAGAAGGTGTGAGTTGTAAGGAAATGAAGAAGGTGAATTTATAAGAAAATCTCCGACAGAACAATTAAAATGGACGATCGCATTTAAAGCGGATCCTAATTCCCTTGATTACCGGAGAGTCAAATCTTATTAAGAAGATTTTCTTCAAATCCCTTGAAATCTGGGAATCAATCATATCTACGTCAAATGATAAGATGAATCTATACTTACTCATTTCACTCTTCTATGTTAGCTTCATTCGTACTCTTCATATAAATGGATTGTTTATCCAAATTATTCGCTGATGATAAAACTCTAATTTTCAGCCCGTATGCATCATGAAAACATACTTATTATCATTCACGACCTTTCCACTCAAATTTTGGGACAAAATTTCTTTAACGGGTAGGTACTGTGACAACCCGGAAATTTCTAACCAAATTTAAACTTTAATCTTTATATGTTTCCGACACGATAAGCAATATTTGTTAAGTTAAATTTTAAGAATTTTAAACTATGTTCATACATTTATTCAACCTCGACCAAGTTCCAACGATTCACGAACCATTAAACGAATATGATTATATATGTATATGTGTATATATATTATAACTTGAAACGTAAACAAAATATTAGATTAAATACTTTATATGATTGTATCTGTTTTAAAATGTTTATCAATGGAATTAGAAGATAAGATCAAATGATTGAATTATCAGATATGTTGAATTATGATTACAAGTCTCTGTTGAAAGGCCCACGTTGATTTGAGAAATCTTTCCATTTTAACAATATTCAAAAAATGGTAAAGTGATTTATAAATAAGAACAAATTGTCAATCATTGAGAACTAGATAAAGGATAGTGGAAGATTGAATCTCATAAAGACTCGATTGATCTATTTAGTTTCAAATGTACAAAAACGTTTTCAGTTTAAAAAGAACTTTATTATTAAAACGTATATAACTTTTATAAATAACTAGAACCACTTTTGACAACTCATTACTTAACTGATATGATAAAGATAACGATATTTATATTTTATTTTATTAAATATATATAACGATTTAAATTAATATTATATATATTTATACGCGCATTATACGTACATAGTTTTATACTTTTACTATACTTAAACTTTACCTTTACTTTATTTTTACTTTACTTTAACTTTAATAATTCACTTTAATAATTCATACTTTAATAATTCATACTTTAATAATTCACTTTAATAATTCATACTTTAATAATTCACTTTAATAATTCACACTTTAATAATTCACTTTAATAATTCATACTTTAATAATTCACTTTAATAATTCATACTTTAATAATTCACTTTAATAATTCAAAAATCTATTATAAATAGAATTCAATAGGTTTCATTATTTAATAGAAACTTGAAAATATTTTTCTCTAAACTCTCTCAATCGATTTACATATATATATTTACTCCGTATTATTTCAAGATATTATTAGTATACATAAAATATTACGACGGAGTGCTGTCCGAGTGATTTCGAAATTGTTTTTCGAGTAGGATAGAATTAAGGAAATTATGGGTTATAGCTATGGAGGTGATTGAGTATGGTTCATGGGTATGCTCGTGAGGTCAATATAGTGTTTATCATTTCCGTTAGGTCTACGTACCTTTCTTGCAATATTGAATCTCAATATTGATACGTGAGTACTCATAATTTAACTTTTACATACTAATAGTGTATCCCTGACTAGTGCTCGAGTATTTAGGATTATGCATGCTTGTACTTTTGATATTGCCCTTAGACAAGTTAGGTTGAATCTTGAATTAGTTACACTTGCGGTTGAGATAAGGTATAAGATATGCATGTCCTTGGAAAGCTAGCGAAAAATTAAAAACTTTTCCTTTAGATATCGAATGGTTTTGATGAACGGATTAGAAGTTATAATCAATTGAATTTTTGATATTTTTATTAAAAATGATTATTATTATCGTAGTTTTTATCGTCGTTCTAGTTTTATCTTATTATTATCATTATTATTATCTTTATCAATAAAAGGGATTTATCATTAAAAATTGTTATTTTTTTTATTATTACTATCGTTATTATCGTTAAAGTTATAATTAGTATTATTATTATTATCCAATTATTATTATTATTAGTATTATTATTATTATTATCTTTATTAATATATATATCATTATTTAAAAATGGTAATTGTTATTGTTATTATTATTATTATTACTATATTATCATTAAGATAATTATTAGTATTATCATTAATAATGTTATAGTAACTATCATTATTAATATTAGTGTAATTAAAACAAATATTTGTAACACCTAATTATTTTGATTACTATTATTATCATTATTATGAACACGATATAAAAGATGATTAAAAGCTATTAAACGAAACGATTAGAAAATAATGAGTAAGAGTATCATGATGAAATTAAAATATTATAAGATATTGAATTAGATAAAATTATCGTTCGTATTATTTTTATCATTACTATTATTATTAAAAGTATCGTTAGTATTAAAACTATCATTTTAACAAAAAATATCATTTTAATAGAAATGTCATTGTTACTATAAAATATCATTATTATTATTATTATTTTAAATAGAATTATTATTTTAAATATAATATTAAAAATTATCGTAAATATTAAAGTTATCATAATTAGAATTATCGTTTTATTATAATGTCATCTTAGTAATTATAAATATTGATATTTTTATAATAATTATTATTATTACAAAATAATACAACTTTTACTTACTATCATTATAGATATTATTTTATCAAATAAATATGTGATATAAATATATTTTACTACGTGTAATAACTTACTTTAATAATACCTAACATATTATCTTTATGATATTAAATTAACCCTATAAATTTTATTACATAATATATATAAAAGTATATTTTATTATATAAATTTAATATAAAATTTTATTTATTAATACATAAATTATATTATTTACTCTAATAAATCTTTTAAAAATATTTAAAAATATAAAATGACGATATTTAAACTATATATTAATCATGTATAGATTTTTGGAAATTATTTTGAGTCAAATTTACTTTTGTTGACTTTTAAATATTAGTCTCGAGCATTAGGATTGTGGTACACTATGACTTGACCTAATTTGTTAGACAAATATTGACTAACACATAAATATATATAATTAATTTAGGTTCGTGAATCCGAGGCCAACCTTGCACTTGTTCAATGACGTTATATGTATTTTTACTAAGAAATACAGTATGGTGAGTTTCATTTACCTTTTTACCCCTTATATTTTTGGGACTGAGAATACATGCGCTTTTATAAATGTTTGACGAAATAGATGCAAGTAATTGAAACTACATTCTATGGTTGAATTATCGAAATCGAATATGCCCCCTTTTATTAAAGTCTGGTAATCTAAGAATTAGGGAACAGACACCCTAATTGACGCGAATCCTAAAGATAGATCTATTGAGCCTAACAAACCCCATCCAAAGTACCGGATGCTTTAGTACTTCGAAATTTATATCATGTCCGAAGGAGGATCCCGGAATGATAGGGGATATTCTTATATGTATCTAGTTAATGTCGGTTACCAGGTGTTCACCATATGAATGATTATTTTTGTCTCTATGCATGAGACGTATATTTATGAGAACTAGAAATGAAATTCTTGTGGTCTATTAAAATGATGGAAATAAATAATTATGATAAACTAATGAACTCACCAACCTTTTGGTTGACACTTTAAAGCATCTTTATTTTCAGGTGTTAAAGAAATCTTCCGCTGTGCATTTGCTCATTTTAAAGATATTACTTGGAGTCTTTCATAGCATATTTCGAAGAATGTTGCATTCGTGTTATTGAGTTCATCAAAGATTATTGTTAAATCAATTTATAGTTAGATAGTGGATATTATGAAATGGTATGCATGCCTGTCAATTTTCGATGTAAAGAAAGTTTGTCTTTTAAAAATGAATGCAATGTTTGTAAAATGTATCATATAGAGGTCAAATACCTCGCAATGTAATCAACTATTGTGAATCGTTTATAATGTATATGAACGGGTCCTTTCAGTATGGTCTTCACCAAGCCCCGAGAGCTTGGTATGCAACTCGGTTAAACTATATGATAGAGAATGGTTTTAGGAGAGGAGTCATCGATCAGGCTATATTTATCAAAGAAAAGGGCGACTATATTATGCTGGTACAGGTTTACGTGGATGACATCATCTTTGGGTCAACAGATCAAAAAATGGTAGATGAGTTTCAAGATGTTATGCAGAAACGATTAAAGATGACTTCATTGGGAGCTATTAATTTCTTTTTAGGACTGCAGGTTGATCAAATGGAAAAAGACATCTTTCTACATTAATCGAAGTATGTAGCTGACATCTTAAGCGGGTTCAAGATGGAAGATGAACGAATTGCTAAGAATCCTATATCGGTGAATCACAGGATTACACCAAAAAATACCGGGGCAAAAGTCAACCCGACCCTATATAGAGTTATTATTGGTTCATTGATGTATCTTACGGCGTCACGCCCGGATATCATGTTCACGACTTATTTATGTGCTCGTTATCAAGCACATCCGAATGTGAATCATATGTTAGTTGCGAAGAAGATCATGCATTATCTTAAGGGAACTCTAAGTTTGGGCTTATGGTATCCACATAAGGATGGGTTCGAGTTAACATCGTATAGTGATTCTGACTATGGAGGCTGCAAAAGAGATTTTAAATCTACCTCAGGAGGTTGTTAGTTTCTAGGTAGCGGGTTATGAGCTAGCAGTGTAAGAAACAAACTGTTGTCGCACAATCAACGTTTGAAGCCGGATATATTGCTGTTGCAAGTTGTACGTCTTAGGTTGTGTGGATTCAACAACAACTGTGGGATTACGGTTTGCATATTTCTAACACTCCTGTCTATGTTGATAATATTGCTGCTATTGCTATGACTAAAAATCCAGTTAACCATTCAAAGACCAAACACATAGGGATCAAGTACCATTTTCTTAGGGGCTGCTATGAAAAGAAACTAATAGATGTCCTACAAATAGGTACCACAACCCAATGTGCTGATTTGTTTACAAAGGATTTTGACCGACCACGTTTCCTATTTTTGTTGAATGTGCTAGGAGTGAAATATAGGGCGGAGGTTGTGTCCGATAAGGAGTTATTGAAGTAACCATCCAATTTGTTTCATTTATAGATTTGCATTTGCATGTTGCATGATTAGTTAGCTTATGTTCTATTTCACATGATTTGTTTATTTTCTATTATGCATTGTAAACTGCAAATCCAAAAAGATTGTGTTAGTTAGCTTTTTGTCTTGGTAGATTAGTTGAGAAAATTGCAGCACCAGAAAATACAAAATATTGGTAAAATCAAAAACCATAAAAATATGAAAAACCAGAAAATGAGAGGTTGTTATGTGAAATTGGGAAATGGTTGTATTACTGAACTTGCATGTTAATCGTTCTGCGTATAAAGTAAGTAATGCATGATTAGTTGATGATAAATTAATAAATTTTTACGATTGAATTTCGGAATGAGATGATCACATAAATATAAAGTAAATAATCTTGACAAGAAAATCATGGAAAGATTTACAGCAGTTGATGGTAGTCACCTAACTATCAAAGACAATGTAATGCGAAACAATCGTTCAGGAACTCAACAGACGGTTGGGGTCTCCCCTACTACAATTTATTCTTCAATGAAGGATTGTCTAGTAAGTCCACAAGGTGAGCTTACTCTGTTAGAATGCATAGCAGTTACTATTAACCTTTATTGCTTGGGAAACACACCAGTAGGTCAGTCAGGTATCCAAAGGGAGGTGTCCTTACTATGAATGGGTTGAAAAGTGTAATTCTGTATCACAGACTATTATCGGTAAGAGAATGTGTAAACAATGGACAGAGACTACTTCAACACCAGAGATTAAGGCTGCTGTGTGATTCATCTTCAAAGAAATAAGTGGTGCATCATCATCAAAGTTGTAATTTTCATTTCATTTTATGTTAGTTTTCATTTATGTATGCAAAAGTTAAAAGGCAACATCAGAAAATCCAAAAAAAAATAACGATTCAGTTCTATTTGATTATTGTATATTTGTTTTTCTGTATCTATATAACGATGGTGCACCACATCAACAACAAAGAATCAGCGATATCAATTTGGAATTAAATGTCTATTCCACCAATGTATTCAATGTTTGAATGAGAAAGGTGATCAAACTATCTGCTGATCAGAACAATTTAAGTTATCTATATATGAGGGGGAGAAGTGATAGAGTTTTAGATCTAGAGAACTCAAATCATTTTGTCCTTGAAGCTCTCATTTAGCAGGACTTTGCTTCTATTGTTTGTGGTACAGGTTGTACCAATTGATCTAGATATATGGGGATATCTTCTGGAGGGTATTCTGACCAAGAATTCCATCACTCCCAAATACATCATATAATTTCATCTATATAGGCTTTCCGCTCAAGCATGGGATTTATAGTGACTGGTACCCAAATGAGTTCTTTCATAGTATGCAATAAAATAGAGACAAGCAAAGCTCTCTGAACGGAAAAGTATAAGTTTAAGGTAGA
The DNA here is from genome assembly GCF_046630445.1 of Rutidosis leptorrhynchoides. NCBI lineage: Eukaryota > Viridiplantae > Streptophyta > Magnoliopsida > Asterales > Asteraceae > Rutidosis > Rutidosis leptorrhynchoides. The sequence continues at coordinate 158,806,362 of NC_092342.1, forward strand.
ATCTCATAGCTGACAAGGTTTCTAGAAACATCGTAAGAACCTTCTTGTTCAATTAAATCGAAAGCACATCGAGGTGATAGCGGACAGCTTCAATATATTGTGCTCAATTGACTACCTAATAAATTGTGCAATCTCAAATAATGACTAAGTCTATGATTTAAGCAGACATAAAAATTTGTTCAAGTAATTAATTCTAAAGTGATCTTCAAGAATTCTGGAAGGAAAATCTGATGAGTTTAATGATTTTCTAAAGCTAAAATTGTAGGTACTTAAAATCTGAACTATAAGGAATTAACGATGTTGAAACTGCAAATTATGGTTCAGTTCTGATCCCCAAAATATTTGATTAATTCATCTTGAAGTGACAGATTTTTAAATCTAGAAAACTCAAAGCATTCTTTCCTTAAAGCTATCATTTAGCAGGACTTTGCTTCTATTGTCTGTGATATGGGTTGTACCTATTGATCTAGATAGATGGGGATATCTTCTGGAGGGTATTCTGACTTAGAATTCCATCACTCCCAAATACATCATATCATTTCATGAATATAGGCTTTTCGCTCAAGCATGGGGTTTATAGCGGCTGGTACCTAAATGCGTTCTTTCGGAGTATTCAATAAAATTGAGACAAGCAAAGCTCTCTGAATCGAAAGGTATAAGTTTAAGGTAGAAGCTCATGGCTGACAGGGTTGCTAGAAACACTGTGAGAACCTTCCTGTTCGATTAAATCGAGAGTACATCGAGGTGATAGCGGACAACTTCAATATATTGTGGTCAATTGACTACCTAATAAATTGTGCGATCTCAAATGATGAATGAGTTTATGATTTAAGCATACATAGAATTATGTTCAAGTAATTAAATGCTAAAGTGATCTTCAAAAAGTCTGGAAGGAAAATCTGACGATATTGATTTTCTAAAGCTAAAAGTGTAGGTACTTAAAATCTGAACTAAAGGGAATTAACGATGTTAAAACTGAAAATTAAGGTTCAGTTTTGTCCCAAAAATATTTGATTAATTCATCTTCTCACAAAAATATGTGCTTATGTTTGATAGTTGTTAAATTTGTTGTTGATTATGTAGTTTATTAGCGAGTTGATTAGTTCTCAAATGCATGATTATAGTGTTCACTATGCGGATAGTTTATAGTTTTAATTTCACCATGCTGTATATGCTTGCATTTACATTTAGATAGAATGCATCTTAATTTGAAAAATACAAAAATATTTGAGTGTGTTCTAGCATTTTTGTAAGTTACATTCTGTATGGTATTGCATAACAGTTGGTGGTTACTTCTTAAAATCCGTATGTGTGGACTAGGGAGAGTAAGCAAGTGTGAAAGATTCGATTTAAATGAAGAAGTCAATAGTCAAGTATTAGGTTACTTGATTCATTAATAAATGATGACGGATCTTGTGTAGTTGATAAGAATGAGAATTTGTGAGTAAAGCATGTTTTGGATTAATAGGATAAGGTGAATCTGGTGATTAATGAAAGTGAGAAAAACTGGACTTAAAAGTTAAAATTTTAATTTTGGACTATACATCCGGACGGTTACGCAAAGTAACCGCACGGATACACCATGTAACTGCACAATTACATATGGGTTAAGGGTCTTTTGGACTTAATGTACGCCAAGATAGGTATATCATGCACCCCCACGGATGCAACATCTTTGGACGGTTACACCTCATTTTCGCACGGTTACAGAGTGGGTATAAATACCCAAATTCAGATCTGGGTTTGTTCATGCTTTCATAATATTTTAAGTGTAAAATTCACCAAAAATACCAAAGTGTTAGAACGAGTTTTTGCTTGTATTTTTTACATCCAGCTTTCGATTGTGAATCATTTGATCATAACAGATTAAAGATGTCTGGAAATCCTGCTTCTAATGTTCCTACTGTTAAGGGTGCCGGCTCTGGTTCCAGTTGTCCCCGTGCTGAAAAGAAGTCAAAGCCAAGGCGAGTTACTAAATCTTGTTCTAAGAAGGGAACTGAGCATAACAACGGGCTTCAGGTTGCAGCAACAACAATATGCTGGCTAACTTGAATAAATCTGACTATCTAGCTGATTATCACAGGATTATGGAATTTCTGGAGTGGTCCCGCATTTTCAAGGCTATATCTCACGATGTGTCTTCTTATATTTCTCACCAGTATGAGTTTTGGAAGAATGCTTATTTGTCAAAGATGATGGATGGTGATCGTCAAGTTGATTTAATTAATAGTACAGTTCAATGGAAGTGTATTGTGTTAACTGAGGGGCATATCAGGAGGTTATGGAATTTCGATGACCCGACTGAATTGAAAAGCAGGTTAAACATTGGACTGGTTAAAGGCTGTCTCCAGGGGTGCAAGTATACGGGGGATTTAACCAAGTCAAAGGTGCTCAAGTCGGGTTTCTATCTGACTTTTCATTATCTGGCTCACGATATCATTCACTGTCTAAGCTCAAGGAGAGAAGGGCACGATGAGCTGAACTTGATTATGCAATCTGCTATGGTTGCTTTAATTCTAAATTTGCCGTTCAACTTCTCCGGCATGGTATTTGACTATATGGTGGAGAACCATAAGTTCACGTCAGATCCATATCTGTTGTATCCTCGATTTCTGCAGCTCATCAATGATTCTCAGCACAATGAGCTTGTCAAGGAGGACACAGATCGTATTAAGCTAAATATTATGACTAACGAGGTTATGAAGAGAATGATGTTCTACAAGGGAAAGACCGCTCCACCGTACCGTCCATTGTTTGGACATTTACTCAAGGTAGATTATGTGGCTCGGAACACTAGAATGTGGAGAAATGATGACAGTTGTTCTGATAAGGAGGATAATGCTCTGGTAATTACTGAATCGGAAGATAAAGAAGTGGTTGGAGAAGCTGGTTCTCAGTCAACTCAGACTCGATAAGATATGGATAACTACAGTTTGGAGGATGAGGTCTATGTGACTGAAGGTGGTGATATATTGTTATCTTTGAAAAGAAGGGAAGTGAGGGAAGTTGCGGATGATGAACCGTTAAAGAGACTGATAACTCCTAAATTATACAGTTTTTTGATAGCATTTTGAGGAGTTATCTTATTATTTTAGAGTCATTTTAATCCCAAAACTCACTAAAATGGGTAAAATGGGGAAAAAAAGTATTTCTAATGATTTTATCAAAGTTATGTATCAAACAGGATAAAAAACAGAGAAAATTACAGAAAGGCTAAGGAAGCCACTGACATGTATACAAGGAAGCTGCCGGCCTGGGCTGAATACGCAAGAATGTTCCAGAATCTCTCTAAAATTGAAAGAACTTGTTAGCAAAGGAAGCCGCCGGCTTCCCACTGAAGCCGCCGGCCTAATGAACACGATTTCTCAACTTGTCGACCAAGTTCAAGTAAAAATAGAAACAAAATTAGAAAGATTTGGCGGATTATTGAAGCCGCCGGCCTTCCCTGAAGCCGCCGGCTTACTTATGACGGTTAAAAGATTAGTGCTTGCGGATTAAGTTAAACTTGCAAAAGGAGTCACCGACCTAAGGCAAGTCGCCGACTTCCCAATGAAGCTGCCAGCTTGCCACCGTTTCTGAACATTATAAATAAAGGCCTTGGTCTCAGTCTTTATATGCAGTTTTTAGAATTCAATAATTCTGCTTAGTTCGTTTTTCTTTTTAGGGTTTTCTCCCTAAACCACAAGGTTAGATTTATTCATTGTAATCAAGAATCATTCAAGTTTTTAATTCAAGTTTCTTACATCTACCTTTTTAAGGTATGATTCTATCATTATTTTATTGTTCAATCTATTTTATTTACTGTAATTGTTTCTGTTCATCTTCTGCTATGAACTAAATGTTCATAGTGGTTACGTGGACGAAAACTGAAATCCATCTGGGAATCAGATGAAGCCGCCGGCCTCACCAATCGAAGCCGCCGACTTGGTTGGAAGGAAGCAACCGGCTTCGTGTGCTTTATCCGTACAGTTCTTGGTTCTTTTCCAGATCTGTATGGTCGAGTTTCTGTAATGATGTTTCAATTGTTTCGAATCTGTTTTGCTTAAATACACTTGTTTGCCATACTTAATGATTAAGTAACATAATTTTAGGATTGTTTAGTACTAGATCCAATGATCTATTATTCGATTCATGCTACTTGTTTAGATCCAGTCCATCAAACTTGTTAAATTGGATTGCATGCAACTAAGTTTAAAAGTTTAATAGTGATAAACTTGTTTAAATGGAATTACACTTATATAATAGAATTTGATATTGTTAGGCTTAATCGAAGAACCTTTGTTTGGATTTTTTTAATTAATGATTGCATGAGAACTTAGTAGTAATTGACTTTCAGCTAGTAACTTGAGCTGATCTACTTGGTGTTTAATAGCTTATATAATTTTTCAGTCTATTTGCATATTGATCCTCATCACAAGATTAATGTGTATCATGTAATTGAATTGAACATGAAGAATTAAGATGTTAGTTATGCACATCACATATCTAGCATATGCTTTAACTCCTACTTATTGAATGATATGCAACACTTAGCTTAACCAATTAAGGGATAATAGTTGGTCTATGATTGTTATTCTGCTTTGTATTAATATAAGTTATAAAACTTGCCTAATATGATTCCGGTATGAGTTGATTGTTCATGTAACTGCTTTTGCTTTTATTTGTTTATTTTGAATCTTCAATTCCTTACTTTACTTTATTACCTTGTTTATCTTTAAAGCATCTCTTTCCTAAGAGATAATAATATATCCCATAAAAGACATAAAAATATATCTTTAATTCTTTAATAAGAATTAAATAATAAAACAACTCTTATCTGCATCTACGCTCTCTTGGGACGATAACCTAAAATACTACATCTGATCGGGTTTTCTTGCTCGTTAGGGTGTTAAAGTGTATTAAATAAGGGTTTTAAAAATTTAAAAGTTGAAGAATAAGTTAAGCACTACCGCACACATCAGAGACCCAAGAGGACAAAGTTCAAGAAGAGAACTGATGTGTCTTCGTCTGCTGTTGCTGCAAATACTCAATCATCAATGCAAAGACCTGAAGTCTAGCCGACTCAACCCTCTCAGGCACGTTCTGTACAACCAACTTAGAAACAGACTCTACAGCTCTACAGCTCTCTCTATTTCCGATCATGCCATGGTAAGCATTCAGGAAACTGGACTAAGCCTGGTGAACAAGCATGAAAAGATGAAAGCTAAGAACAAGTTGAAAGACAAGGTGGTTGGAGAATCGGAAGCAAAGGTGAATATTTGACTAGTGAACTTGAGAAGTCAAAGAAAGAGGCTGCTGATCCTAAGAAATTGACTAAACAACAGGCTAAGAGGATAAGGCGCTTGGTTTGTCGTGAGCGTAGGTTTAAGAATAGATTGGAGGTGGATCCTCAAGATGGTACTATTCGTCAAAAGCCTGAAAATATTGGTGATGATATGTTCTCTATCGAAAGTGAATTCTCCTCGGACTCGTCTTCAGATGGTCCTGAGAACGTAAGTCAAATCCAGGAGGTAGATTTCCCTAAACCTCTATCTGTTGATATTCATAAGTTAACATTTTTTCTGAACTATCAAGGTACAGTGATCAGCTCGCTGAACTATGATGTGGAAGAGGGAGAAATTGTACATACGATGAGTGATGAGGAGATTGCGAAGATGTTTGGTAAAGAGGTGGAACAGTTAATTACTGCTGATAAAACACCAAATACAACTGGTACACGTGAAAACAGACATACTCGTGATGATAGTGCAGAGGAAGTTATCATAGAAGATTCTTCTGATGATGATGATGAGACTGTGAATAATACTGATGTGGAAGACTTACTGGAGTTTACAGATCTATTTAAACAACAGAGTGCTGATGTATTGAATCGTAAAGTTGATGAGAAGCGAACAGTTGAGGAGGGTGAGTCTTTGGGTGTGAATAAGGAAGGTGAGGATATTGACACCGTGAATAAGTAAAAGAATCGTAAATAGAGAGATTATCAGGAATCCACTAAGTCCTGGTTCAAGAAATTACCGTTGGAACCGAAGTATAAATTGTTTTATGATCGGACTGGGAAGGTTACTTGTGGTAAGATTCTAAGTTGGGCCTTCTTGAAGGATTTGAATTGCTTCACGGTAAGAAGAGACAACGATGTTGACTACTTCAAACACACTGTTGAATTCAAAACACTATCGTACTTCGAGATGATGGAACTTGCATGCTTACCATTTTTATACTGTGAGACGGATGGTTGGGGAGAGTGGATGCAATTTAAGATAAAGAAAGAGTTTAAAAATGGTTGGTCAGTATTGGAACTGCAGTTTCCGAAGATTTCATATCGAGTTGATCAAGAAACTGGACGGAGAATAAAGGTCGTGAAGTATAATCGTGCAAAGACTATGATATATGCTTCGGTTTGCAAGATGCCTTAGAACTTTGGTAAAAGGTTCAAATTGTGGTATTATGATGGACGAAGGAGGAAGCTATGATTTTGTTGGAATCTGGTGGTACTTTGGACCAAATTAGGATTATTGATCCGAGGTGGATCAGAGATTTTTGCAAGGCGGACATCAAGGTCTTGCAACGACACCCGATTTTCAACAAATTGCTCAACATGGAACACTCCATTCAGTTCAACATGGTCGTTCGCAGTTGTTATGCATATGATCTTTGCACTTAATGTCTTTCTTTATATCATAAACTTTTGAATTCTGGACTTGAACGTTTATATTGTTTTAATTTCGATTTAGTTGTAATAACGTGACGTGAATGTATGAACTATTTGTTTTTCGATTCGATAGAATGTTTGTTTGTGTATCTATTATAGGTAAATGTTGATTTAATGGGTTAAGATAATGAACTGGGTCCTAGGGGGAGTTTGTTGGTGCATTACGTTAGTCCCCGAGTTCATTATAGTAGACGGTGTGTAATAGTCTACAGGTTAATACGCTTTAACGTTTAGTTTACACATCTGGAGTGCAACCGTACGGATGCAGGTATGCATCTGTACGGGTCCATTGGGCAACCGCACGGTTGCAAGCTGTAACTGCACTGTTGCACGTGCTGAATGTATATAGAGGCAAATTCAGGTTCATTGTTAGGGTTACGTATCCTAAACCTCTCTAAGTGTCATAATCGAATCCCTATTCGTCTAACACTCTTATGGGTTGATCTTAATCATCCTAAAGTCGATTAACAACTTAATATCATTGTTTGTTTACTTGTTTTTGATATAAAATTCAATATCGATTTATTATGCACTCGATATTGAAGATTAGATCGTTTAATCCTGTTTACACGATCCTAAAATGGAGACCATCATAATAAAAGTGAGGCTCAAATCTTGTTAATATTTTATAATTATCATTACTTGTGTGTATATATATGATCTGCATTATGATTAACATTATCTATTTCACAATAATGTAACTAGCTATATAGTTATCTCAAATAAAAACTTATTTGTTCAAGGTATGAAACTTCTTACCTTGAAGATCGATATACCAAATCATCCAGCAAGTGTTACCAGCTTCATGATCTTTGGAAGCTAATAATGTTACAAACCTACAAAAATAATTAGGAAAAGCCTATAATGATATTGAGATTGAATGTACTCTAAACACAAAAAAACTATCAATTTACTAACCCATTACTTGATGATGAAGTCATGATCAAAATAAGATGGTATGTTTTGCGATGAAAAAGAATCGTAAAATAAAAATAAAAACGCTAAATTAAACCCTTAATTGCACAATCACCGTCAATATAACCATCAATAATGACACCTGCACCATCAACAACAGGCAACCAACAGTCAGCAACGCACTATACAACAGTTGGAGAATTTTCATACTTTTAAACAACGTGTAATACACAAGCCCATGGAATATTAGCAAACAACTGTATAGTCACCAAAACCCCTGTAACGGGATATAATTAACAAACTAAAATTACATACTAACATTATAATGTTAGTTTTTAGCATAAGAATAACGTGTCGAAAGTTAGTGTTTAACATACTTCATTATAATGTTAGCGTATAGCGGATGAAAGGTACCAATACAGTACTATAACAGCCTAACGTTGATCAATATGTTGCTGACTGATGTTTTCCCTTGGGATTTGATCCTTGCAGACCCGGAACACGGATGAGAAATCCGTGGGGTGGCGTCAATCAGTCTTTGGACCAAGTTGAAGTTCGTCCGTGTAGCGTTCTGGTTGCTAAGTGGTTAAAGTTTTAGAGTGAGAAAGTACTGTGGGAGAGAGAAAGTGTACTTCTCTCTGACTGAAGTTCAGATGTCAAATGTGGTGACCCATGGGGTCTATTTATAGGCATAGAATGTCCAAAATTCTCGGTAATACGTGTGTCAAACGCGGATTAATTCAGTTATGCGATATATCTGGAACCACCTTTGGCGTGGACTGATGTGGTTGTGTGCCACTACGTGGCTAATCAAGGGCTTAAGCATAGAAGCTGCCTGTAGGGCTTACGCATGATGCTGGATGGCCTAGCTGAGCGCTGGACGGATAATGCTAAAAACTACCAAAAATTTTATCTTTTATGCGTTTCAATCCTCTTTTTTTGTACAAAAATGATGTTTTTATGCGTGTATCTCCTAAGATACACCATTAGGTCCCCCCAGTTTAATGTCTTTATTTTTGTAAAAAATAAAGTCATTAAACTATAAAAAATAAAGGATGCCCTTTCCTTGAGAACACAAACTGCTGTAGCCGCCTGTTTCTCTGATTTGACGTCACCCTCCAATGATGATTTTGCCACCAAAACACCCTAAATTTATTCTAATTATTTTTTGAAATTCAAAAATTAATCCCAGTTCATCTGGTTCACACACGTGTCTTGATCTAACTCTTTTGTTTACCCACAAAATTGACTATAAATACTCCGTCTATATTTCAATTTCCTTTTTCCGAAACTCTTAAACTCTGTCAAGGATCTTCTTTGTGCAATCAAATCTAGGGTTTTACCAACTACTTCTGCAAGGTTAGTTTTCAACTTCTTTCTCCTATGTTTTTGTTGTTTTATCGCAGTACCATGGTCGAGTCTACCAGTACATCTTCCCAGAAGGACATGCGTAATGTAAATACCATCCCATCGAGTATAATAGAAGCAAAAATAGATGATCTCTGCATAACATACAAAAACCTTAGACGTTTGAACCCGATAGACCCATCGCCAGACGATAGAGCCAATAACAAATTACAATTAACCGTAGGAAACCTGCGTATTCCCCCTTCTGTTTTCCTGCAAAGAGTGCTTGCCCATTATGGGATAGGTTTGAGCCAAATTCACCCTTTTGGCTTACAAAAAATTATTCTTTTTGAAATGTATTGCAATTGTTTAAATAGAGAACCAGTGTAAATATTTTCCATGAGTTGTTTATGACTCGATTAGTGAGTACACATTTGACTGCAAACCAGGGAAAACCTTTGTAGGTGAAAAATAATCCTCGTTGAAAAACTGGAAAGAACTGTTTTTCTTTGTCAATGAGAGAGTTATTCAAGACCCATGGGCCAGTGTTCGCAAATGGGACAAAACTAGGATTGGTGCCCGCAAAGCTATCGATTTATCGGAAAGAGAGGAAACAACCGTTGAAGCGTGGAAGGCGTTGAAGCTTCCACATACATCGTATGTTGACTTTGAAGCAATTCTGGTCCTCTGCGACATGAGTAATAATTGGCGTTCTGGGTTTATGCCAAAACTGCATTGAACAGGCCATGGTAGGCTCCCTTATGAATATGTTATGTCTTAATTATGACAATATGAATCTTATATGTTCTTATGTATGTTTTTTCTACTTGTATTTGTGTTTGTGTTATGCAGAAGAAGAGATGAAGGTTTACAACACTTTCAATAAAGCCAACATTGACAATGTCATTGTTGAAGAGAGGGAAAAGATTGCTGATGAAATTGAGGCTGAGAAAGCCAAAGATGTTGAATTTGAGCAGCAATTGAAAAGTCCTGAACGGACGACAGAGGGCGAAGGTGGTGATGCTACACAAGCATCACCTGATCTGGAAATTATTGAAGTCACCCCTCGTCCGTCTAGCTCGAAAAAACCTTTTAAACGCTCTAAGCGTGCTGGAAAACGCCTAATGGTTGAGTCTGCTTCTCCACCCAAGAAACAAAAAAGTATGTACTGCTCTTGCATATTGCTATGACATGCACAATTTGTTATTATACTCATTTGTGATGTTATTTAGCAGAATTGATTCTGTAAGATGATGATGTTGATGATGATGAAACCACTGTTGATGGCAACAATGATGATGATGATGATGATGATGATGATGATGATGTGTCTGAAAAAAACTCCTTTTTCCACACCTCTAATCTCAAAAGGTCCTGGCACAACATAATCTTCTTCTTCTTCTCTTCCGTCATCCTCCGTGCCGCTGGCTGGATTAAGAATATTTCTTGAGGATCCTATCCACAAGTCAGACAACTTCGTTGATTTGTTAAAGGTAACTTGTAATCTGATTTCTTCATTGAATAATTAATTATTCGCATACTTGTTAACCACATTTTTGCATGAAGACATACTCTATTGCTGATCTTTCCTCATCACTATCCACCATGACCCTGAAGCAAAGTTGCCAATCCACTGCTTCTTCTCTTATGTTGCACACTCAACATGTGCTACACAACCTTAAAATGCAGGAGTCACAAGAGGCAGCGGTGGCCAATGTTGTACAGAATGCAGCTAAACTGAAGAAATTAGAGGTGGAAGTTCAAGATGTGCACAAAAAATGGTGGACTGCAGCTAATCTTGTGTAGAAGATAGATGAGGCTTTAAAGTTGGTAGAGGTTAAGTGTGTGGACATGAGGTCTGAGAAAGATAAGTTGCTGCAGGGGAATGAGAAGTTGTTGAAGGAAATGGAGGAGTTGAAGAAGGGTATGGAAGAGAAAAACCGTGAAGCTGAAGAAAATACTACTACTGCTGCTGCCCAGAGAGACTTGACAGAACTGAGAACTGGTATTCATGGTCTCGTGTAGAGGATACTAGATTCAGACTTTGTTGGTCAAACATTTTATAAGTACCTTGAAGCCTCCAAAGCGAAAGATGTGTCTGATGTGGTAGAAGAAGTTGTCAACCTCATTCCCAACAAACCTGATCCCTTGCCAGCTAGTATTTCAAAGCATATCTAACCTGATGTTGCAGCTGAGCTGGAAACTGCCAGGGATGCAGTTGCTGCTTTAAAGATTGTTTCTTTAGAAGAGGTGTGCAAAAGAGATAATAATTCTTTGAAAGAAATACTGGACGTGCCAGTATGATGTAAAAAAATTTTTAATCCACTTGTAATGTTTAATGATTATCCCTTGTGAATGTCTGAAATAGTTAACATTTATCATTTGTAATAATTAACAATTTTGTTAGTAGTAACTTCAAATTTTCATGTTATCTTGTTCTATTTTGTATGATTGCATATGTAATGTGCATACATGATGTTTGTTTTAGGCTAACTTGCAAACAAAATTCATTTGCCTTTACTGCTTGTTGCATGACAGATGTATTTAGATGTCATCCATTTTCCATTTTGCGCCAATGATTTTGCCTGATATAATATATTGCTATCTTTGCTAAAGCAAAAAATTTTAAAACAAATGATGATTTTTGCCAACATGAGGCACTTTTGTTTACAAAGATATGAATTAGTCAAGAAGGATTGAACTTGTAGAATTTGTAGAATATGTATTTAATGAATTATCATTTTTTCGTACAGCGTGCTGCGCTTAGGCGTTGTGCGGCTTTTCAAAAATATACTTGTACTTTTTTTATGAAACTTTTTTGTTTTTCGTATAAATGGATTTATGCATTTGAGATAAAACATTGTATATGTCATGACATTCAAGAGATATTGTATTTTTGCCTCGTTGTTCTCTAGTGAAGTCAACACTTACACTAGCCGATCCCTTGTGTCTGAAATATTGACACAAAAGCTTCTACCGTCGGGAGCATAAAAATGCTTTACCTTTTGTGGGTAGGATTATGAATGCACTATTCTACATTCGTAACATGTAGCGCTTTGTGTAAGCAAAAGATAGAATTTCATTGATATCAAACTGCTGCACTTACAAAGTTTTGTGTAACATTTTAGTATGGATAGGTTGATCAAATCTATCCAGAAAACTACAAAAATTGCATCATGCTTATTTTAAATGAAAATAAAGAAATATTCTCAACAACTGTGCTGCACTATATATGTAATCATTATGCTTTTCGTGCATCGTTCTCCGTTGTGCTTCTAAGGTTCCATCATTTTGGATACCTTAAAGTATCCATTCACCTCATTCTTGCTGAACAATTGCCTTGAAGGTCCACATCTGACCATATCCCCTTGTGTTTCATAAACAACAGACTGCTCCCTTGCTGGTCCAACATACTCTGAATACACCACATCTATGCCATTACGGGTGAGAATCGTAATTTTGCATGTGGTGTTGAAGAGATTGCACCAAACTTTCGCAAACTCCATCTTCCAAACAAAGCATGGAACCTTGATTTTCCTTCTAACACTGTAAAATTGATAATGCTAAAAACGAACATATATTTCATAGCATTATTCCTCAAGAAAGACAAGCTTTTAGTTGCAATTGTTCTATTTACAAGAGATATTCGTTTAAATAATAAAAGGTGAAGACAAAAGACAGATTCGACGAATTGAAGACGCAAACGACCAAAAAGCTCAAAAGTACAAAAGACAATCAAAAAGGTTCCAATTATTGATAAGAAACGTCTCGAAATCACAAGAGTACAAGATTCAAAACGCAAAGTACAAGATATTAAATTGTACGCGAGGACGTTCGAAAATCCGGAACCGGGACTAGAGTCAACTCTTAACGCTCGACGCAACAGACTAAAAATTACAAGTTAACTATGTATATAAATATAATATAATATATAATTAATTATATTAATTATATATATATTATAGATATATAATAAAAACCGTCGGCAGCAAGAAACTCCAAGGGTGTGAGCTGTAAATACCTCTCCGCGACTCGCGGAGTTTTAAGGGCATTTTGCCGCGAGTCGCGGAGCCCCAAAAATCAAGTCTGGCTATAAAGCCAACCGAATTCTGATCAAATTTAACACATCTTTTTTCTTCCTCTTCATACGTAAATATATTTATATTTATAATTTATATTTTAATTTTAATTATAATTCTAATAATAAGGGTATGTTAGCGAATGTTGTAAGGGTGTAAGTCGAAATTCTGTCCGTGTAACGCTACGCTATTTTTAATCATTGTAAGTTATGTTCAACCTTTTTACATTAATGTCTCGTAGCTAAGTTATTATTATGCTTATTTAAAACGAAGTAATCATGATGTTGGGCTAATTACTAAAATTGGGTAATTGGGCTTTGTACCATAATTGGGGTTTGGATAAAAGAACGACACTTGTGGAAACTAGACTATGGGCTATTAATGGGCTTTATATTTGTTTAACTAAATGAAAGTTTGTTAATGTTAATATAAAGATTTACAATTGGGCGTCCCTATAAATTACCATATACACTCGATCGGACACGATGGGCGGGGTATTTATATGTACGAATAATCGTTCATTTAACCGGACACGGGAATGGATTAATAGCCACTAGAATAATTAAAACAGGGGTGAAATTACATTCAAGGGTAATTGGTGTAATTGTTAACAAAGTAGTAAAACCTTGGTTTACACGCAGTCGATAACCTGGTGTATTCATTAAACAAAGTATTAAAACCTTGTTACAATTCGAATCCCCAATTAGTTGGAATATTTATCTTCGGGTATAATAATAATTTGACAAGGACACTTGCAATTTATATTTATGACTGATGGACTGTTATGGACAAAAACCAGACGGACATATTGAATAATCCAGGACAAAGGACAATTAACCCATGGGCATAAAACTAAAATCAACACGTCAAACATCATGATTACGGAAGTTTAAATAAGCATAATTCTTTTATTTCATATTTAATTTCCTTTATTTTATATTTAATTGCACTTCTAATTATCGCACTTTTATTTATTGTTATTTAATCGCACTTTTAATTATCGTACTTTTTAATTATCGCAATTTTATTTTATCGCATTTTTATTATTCGCAATTTCATTATCGTTATTTACTTTACGCTTTAATTTAAAGTCTTGTATTTATTTTTTTTTACATTAGGTTTTAACTGCGACTAAAGTCTTAAAATCGACAAACCGGTCATTAAACGGTAAAAACCCCCCTTTATAATAATAATATTACTTATATATATTTGTATTTTTATAAAAGTAAACTAATATAGCGTTGAGCTTTGTTTAAAGATTTCCCTGTGGAACGAACCGGACTTACTAAAAACTACACTACTGTACGATTAGGTACACTGCCTATAAGTGTTGTAGCAAGGTTTAAGTATATCCATTCTATAAATAAATAAATATCTTGTGTAAAATTGTATCGTATTTAATAGTTTTTCCTAGTAAAATAATAACTATTTTATATACACCTCGCTTCGCATCAAGTATATTTTTGGCGCCGCTGCCGGGGAAAACTCTTAAACGCCGGAAGCGCAACGCTAATAATAAAAAAAAAAAAAAGATTTTTAGTTACTTTTATTAAAAGTCGTTTTTGTAAAAATACGTTTTAAATATTCGAAAATATAAAAAGAAAAAAAAAACAAAAATATTAGTATTTTTAAGATTTTGTTAAATATTTAAGTTTTATAAGTTTCTTTATTTCTATTTTAGTTTATAAAAATATAAGTTTTATTTTAAAATCGTTTATTTAAATTAAAAACAGAAAATAAAAAAAAAATAATAAAAAAAAAAAAATATAAAGAAAACGCGTAAAAACACAAAGCTGTCAACTGAATTCCTGAATCCCGCGACTCGCGGGGTTTTCCTCATTAATCACCGCAACTCGCGGAGACCTTCTGACACACGGACAAAACCCTAATCAAGCATTGATTACGGGTTATTTTTAATTATTATTAATTATTAAACCTAATTATAATTATTATTATTATTATTTTTAGTTTTAGTTTTATTTTTACTTTTTATTTATTTATGTATTTAGTATTAATTAAGTTTTTATAAAATTATAAAATTAATAGTTTAATAAAATAATAATATAAAAATAATATTTTTATAAAAATTGTACTTTTTACAACTTTTTGTATATTTTTATATTTTGTCCCTTTGTAATCGTTGTAGCGTAATATTTGTATTTTTTAGCTCATATTTAATTTTAAACTTAGTTTTAGCTATAGTTATTTTTACTCCTATATTTTTAGGCTTTGCCGTAGAATTCCTTAAGTGCTTTTTCTTTAGACTAAGATTTAGGTGCTTTAGAATTTTGCGACGCCTTTTAAAGTTTTAGTTTCTTTTTAAGTTATTTCCATTTGGGATTTAGTTTTTCCTGTAAGCTTTAATATTTTTAGACCTTTTACTATGTATCAATTATCATTTCAATTAGTAATTTCAATTTGCGATTATAATTTTAAGTTAGTTGTAGTAATAAGGTTAAATTAGTTAAGTATTTTTAAGTTTTTATAAGTTTCTTTTATTTTTCCGTCACCTTTTATTTTTCAATCATTTTTTTTCTTTTTCGACCTTTTTCGACGAACTCTTTTTCTCTCTTATTTCTCGCCATTCTAGTTTTTAGGACTTAGATTTTTATTCTACTTCTTATCTAAATTTCTTAAAATTACGAAAATTTATTTTGAGTGGTTAAATTAATAGACATCAAAATTTTCTGGTTCGTAGTAATAGTTGGATTTGTACGTGGACCGGGTTATTGGAGCCAAACAGTCCTCAATTATATTGAGACCAAACGAATCCTGCCCCTCTGCTGCATCTTTTGGCTATTCGAAACGTGGGCAAAATCAGAAAAGTCTATTGATTGGATAACTTATTATAATTTTTCTTTCCTTTTAAAAACTAATAGGATATTCTGTGAATGCACCGAGCAAGACGTTCATCACCTTTTGTACGTTCACCACCTGTAACTCGATCAAGACATCGTTTAACAAATATAACCGCCGTTGATTTTTCTTTAGAATCGTCATCCAGTCGACCAAGTACTTCAGTTCAAATTACCGATAATCCATTTTTTGAACCCAACCTCACAATTGAGAATCCAGAAAATATTCAGGAACGGTTCATAGATCCTGAACCATTAAACTTTCCTCCGGAACCACCAATCATTCAAACAGAGATTGTTGAGGAACGAACTATTAAATCAGAATCATCTATTGATACCGATTCAACAAATTCAATTATGGAGAATCTGGAACCTTTAAGTATGGAAGACCGAATGAGAGCTAAACGCACTGGCCAAGGTCACGCAATTACTCATCCAGACATTAATGCGCCAGATTATGAAATCAAAGGACAAATTTTACACATGGTGACTAATCAATGCCAATTTAGTGGTGCGCCGAAGGAAGATCCAAATGAACATCTACGTACCTTTAATAGGATCTGCACACTATTTAAAATACGAGAAGTGGAGGATGAACAGATATATCTCATGTTATTTCCCTGGACTTTAAAGGGAGAAGCCAAAGATTGGTTGGAATCGTTACCTGAAGGGGCGATCGATACATGGGACGTTTTAATTGATAAATTTCTTAAACAATTCTTTCCTGCATCTAAAGCCGTAAGACTTCAAGCAGAAATTGTTACGTTCACACAGAAGCCAAATGAAACTCTATATGAGGCGTGGACAAGATATGGAAAATTGTTAAGAGGATGTCCGCAACATGGTTTAGACACCTGTCAAATAGTACAAATATTCTACCAAGGATGCGACATCACTACAAGGAAAGACATAGATATAGCAGCTGGTGGTTCTATTATGAAGAAAACCGAAACTGATGCTTACAAAATTATTGATAATACTGATTCCCACTCACATGAGTGGCACCAAGAAAAAGACATCATTAGATCATCTAAAGCAGCTAGAGCCGATTCTAGCCATGACTTAGATTCCATTTCAGCAAAGATAGATGCTTTCGAGAGACGAATGGAAAAGATGACTAAGGATATTCACTCAATACGAATTAGTTGTGAGCAGTGTGGAGGACCACATTTGACAAAAGATTGTCTAAGTATTGAATTAACAATGGAACAAAGAGAGAATATTTCATACATAAACCAAAGGCCTGGAAATAATTATCAGAATAATTATCAACCGCCAAGACCGATTTACAATCAAAACCAGAATTATAACCGAAATATTCCATACAACAACCAACAAGGTCCTAGCAATCAACAAGTATCCAATAATACTTACAATCAGCAAAGACCGAATTTTCAAAACAAACCACCACAACAAACCGATGATAAAAAGCCGAATTTAGAAGATATGATGACAAAGCTAGTTGAAACTCAAACGCAGTTTTTCACATCTCAAAAACAAACCAATGAACAAAATGCTCAAGCATTTAGAAATCAACAAGCTTCTATTCAAAATCTGGAACAAGAAGTAAGTAACCTAGCAAGGTTAATAGGTGAAAGAAAACCGGGAAGTTTACCTAGTGATACAAATGCTAACCCCCGGAATGAAACAGCTAAAGCTATTACCACAAGAAGTGGTACAACACTTAAACCACCTGAAATACCTGTAACTTCTGATGAAACTATTCCTACTCCACAAGAACCACAACCTGATCAAGATAAGGAAAAAGAACCGGTAGTTGAAAAGGTTAATGAAGATAACACAGTTAAGGATAAACCTTATGTTAAACCATACCAACCACCACTTCCTTATCCGAGTAAAATGAAGAAAGAAAAACTTGAAGCCGAGCAATCCAAATTCTTGGATATGTTTAAACAGATAAATGTAAATCTTCCTTTCATTGATGTGATTTCAGGAATGCCAAGATATGCTAAATTCTTGAAAGATCTAATCACGAATAGAAAGAAAATGGAAGAACTCTCGGCTGTTACTATGAATGCAAATTGTTCAGCAGTGCTGTTGAATAAGATACCAGAAAAACTATCTGATCCAGGAAGTTTCACAATTCCATGTTTTCTGGGTAGTCTTAGTTCAATAGAAGCATTGGCAGACTTAGGTGCTAGTATAAATCTAATGCCGTATTCACTATACGCTAAACTAGACCTTGGAGAATTGAAACCAACCAGAATAAGCATACAACTAGCCGATAGATCAATAAAATATCCTAGAGGGATAATGGAGAACATGCTAGTTAAAGTTGGTACTTTAGTATTTCCAGTAGATTTTGTTGTTTTGGACATGGAAGAAGATTCTCAAGTTCCTCTCATATTAGGAAGACCATTCTTAAACACGGCTAAAGCAATGATAGACGTGTTCGGTAAGAAACTGACCCTAAGTATAGAGGATGAGAGTGTTACCTTTTCAGTTGATAGAGCAATGCAACAACCACAATCTGCAGATGATACATGTTATTATATTCAAACTATAGATGCACATGCAGAATTATTAGAAGAATTTCCAGAATTACAAGGAACAGGAGAATGTTCTTTAGGAGAAGGTAATGAACCAATTGATGAAGCTGAAATGTTAGCTACACTTATAGCTAATGGATATGAACCAACAACAGAAGAAATTAAAATGCTAAAAGAAGAAGACAGATATCGATATAAATCATCGATAGAAGAACCTCCGAAATTAGAGTTAAAGCCACTTCCAAACCATTTGGAATACGCTTATTTACATGGTGAATCTGAATTACCTGTAATAATATCGTCTTCTCTTACTGAAAATGAGAAATCACAACTCATTTCTGTGTTGAAAGCTCATAAACCAGCCATTGCATGGAAGATTCATGATATTAAAGGAATAAGTCCTTCGTATTGCACACATAAAATCCTTATGGAAGAAGGTCATAAAACGTATGTGCAACGCCAACGAAGACTAAATCCTAATATGCAAGATGTAGTTAAGAAATAGATTATTAAACTGCTAGATGCAGGTTTAATTTACCCAATTTCTGATAGTCCATGGGTAAGCCCAGTTCAATGCGTGCCTAAGAAGGGTGGCATGACTGTCATTACAAATGAGAAAAATGAGCTTATTCCTACTAGGACTGTAACAGGATGGCGTGTATGTATTGATTATAGAAAATTAAATGACGCCACCAGAAAAGATCACTTTCCCTTACCTTTCATAGATCAAATGTTGGAAAGATTAGCCGGAAATAGTTACTATTGTTTTCTAGATGGATTTTCCGGATATTTTCAAATTCCAATAGCACCCGAAGATCAAGAGAAAACCACATTCACGTGCCCTTATGGTACTTTTGCTTACAAACGCATGCCATTTGGACTTTGTAACGCCCCTGCAACCTTTCAAAGGTGTATGATGGCGATTTTTCATGACATGATAGAAGAATGCATGGAAGTATTCATGGATGACTTTTCAGTCTTCGGTGATACATTTAAATCATGTCTAGTTAATCTGGAACGAATGCTAATTAGATGCGAAAAATCAAATCTAGTACTTAATTGGGAGAAATGCCATTTCATGGTTAAAGAAGGCATCGTTCTTGGACATAAAATTTCAAAAGAAGGAATTGAAGTGGATAGAGCTAAAGTAGATGTAATTGCTAAACTTCCACATCCCACAAATGTAAGAGGAGTTAGGAGTTTTCTAGGGCATGCCGGTTTTTACCGACGTTTCATAAAAGATTTTTCTAAAATTGCCACTCCTATGAATAAACTCCTAGAAAAGGATGCGCCATTCATCTTTTCAGATGAATGTATCAAATCTTTTAATATTCTTAAAGAGAAACTCACTAATGCGCCGATCATGATAACACCAAATTGGAATCTACCATTTGAACTAATGTGCGATGCAAGTGATTTTGCAATGGGAGCCGTTTTAGGACAAAGGATTGAAAAACGATTTCAACCTATATATTATGCTAGTAAGACATTACAAGGAGCACAAACGAACTATACAACTACTGAAAAAGAACTCCTTGCTATTGTCTTTGCTTTTGACAAATTTCGATCATATCTCGTTCTAGCAAAAACGGT
This sequence comes from Rutidosis leptorrhynchoides, assembly GCF_046630445.1. Lineage (NCBI taxonomy): Eukaryota > Viridiplantae > Streptophyta > Magnoliopsida > Asterales > Asteraceae > Rutidosis > Rutidosis leptorrhynchoides. The sequence goes on from NC_092342.1 coordinate 158,826,373, forward strand.
GGTCTATACCGACCATTCTGCTCTTAGATACCTATTTTCAAAACAAGATGCTAAACCAAGATTAATCCGTTGGATCTTACTCTTACAAGAGTTTGATATTGAAATCCGAGATAAAAAGGGAGCAGAAAATCTCGCCGCTGATCATCTTTCTCGTCTTGAAAATCCCGAATTAGAAGTTCTGAATGAATCGGCCATACAAGACAACTTTCCTGATGAATATCTATTGAAGATAGATTATAAAGAAATCCCATGGTTTGCAGACTATGCAAACTACTTAGTTTGTGGATTCCTTGAAAAAGGATTATCGTACCAAAGACGAAAGAAATTCTTCAGTGATATAAAACACTATTTCTGGGAAGATCCACATCTGTTTAAAAGTTGTCCCGATGGAATAATACGCCGATGCGTATTTGGAGATGAAGCTAGTAAAATTTTAAACCATTGTCACACAGGACCAACAGGAGGGCATTATGGGCCTCAACTAACAGCAAGAAAAGTTTATGAAGCTGGATTCTATTGGCCTACAATTTACAAAGACGCACACCTTCTTTGCAAATCCTGTGATGCATGTCAAAGGACCGGAAAAATAAGTCAACGTGATGAAATGCCACAAAATGTCATCCAAGTATGTGAAGTATTTGACATTTGGGGTATTGACTTTATGGGTCCATTTCCAAAATCTCATAATAATCTATATATACTCGTAGCCATTGATTATGTATCTAAATGGGCGGAAGCACAAGCTCTCCCAACTAACGATGCACGAGTTGTAGTCAACTTTTTAAAACGTCTTTTTGCAAGGTTTGGAACACCGAAAGCTTTAATAAGTGATCGGGGTACTCATTTCTGTAATAATCAACTTGAGAAAGTTCTTAAAAGATATGGAGTAACTCATAAAATCTCCACCGCATATCATCCACAAACAAGTGGACAAGTTGAAAATACCAACCGAGCTTTAAAACGTATTCTAGAGAAAACCGTAGGATCAAATCCGAAGGAATGGTCCATTAAATTGGAGGATGCACTCTGGGCTTTTAGAACAGCCTACAAAACTCCAATTGGAACCACACCTTTTAGACTTGTTTATGGAAAAGCATGTCATCTTCCAGTAGAAATTGAACACAAAGCATTTTGGGCTTTGAAGACATGTAATCTTGATTTACATGAAGCCGGACGTCTACGATTAAGTCAACTAAACGAATTAGAAGAATTAAGACATGAAGCATACGAAAATTCGTTAATCTATAAAGAAAGAACGAAGAAATGGCATGATAAAAGAATCAGAAGTTCAAAAGAATTTAAAGAAGGAGACAGAGTTCTTCTTTTCAATTCACGATTCAAGCTATTTCCTGGAAAATTGAAATCAAGATGGTCTGGACCATTCATAGTCAAAAGAGTTTTCCCATACGGAACGATAGAATTGATAAATTCAAATGGGATTGAATTTAAAGTTAATGGTCACAGAGTTAAACATTACATACAGGGTCCGATGGAAGTCGACAACGAAGTTAATCACAATTTCGACACCACAGCTAACTAAGTGTGGGGAGAATCAAATCTTTAAAGGATAATATGTATTTCTGTTAGAGTTAGATTGTCTGTTTTCGTGTAGTTCTCGAAAATGGAACACGTATGGTCTTTCCCTAGCAGACCCTAAAGAACTAGTCTTCTCCCCCCATTCTGAATTTTTATTTTTTTTAGGTTTTTACGAAATGAAGACTGCCTGTGAATTAAACCATGGTCTAATGCTACACGCTTTGATCACTAAAAGAAATAATGACATACTACCGAGTGAATTAGTATCAGTAATCAGAGAAAGAATGGACGGAGTTAGAAAAGGATCCAGATGCGAAGATAATAAGTTACAATTTGGTAAAGGAAAATCAAAATCCGCAGCGAAAAGAAGAGCACGACACCTAGAAAGATGTCACAAATGCGGAAAATGGTCACATGGAGGTAAATGTTCAAATAATCAAACCTATTCAAATACCGAATTTGTTACTTTATGCAGAGACGGACCGTTCATATGTTTAGAAGAAAAGACAATGAATGCTCGAGGTTACGCCTATGCAGCCATGGAAAATCAATTAAACCGACTATCTTATGAATATAATAGATCATATAACTAAGAAATCTATTTCACAGGTATGTCTGTACTGTTTTTATTTTTATTTTTATTTTTAACCTTTTGATAATAAACGCTAATTTGTTCGCTAAAAAGTATTAAATTGGTATTGAATAAAATTAGGTTTGGCGACCGAAATTATTGATATCATTCAAAAATTTATTACATCACTGCGAAATTTAACGTTTATTCTTAAGGTATAAATATCTTTAAACAATCAACCCAAAATATTTCAAAAATTCGTCATGAGTTAAATTAGGTCTTGGAACCGAAATTACTTTACCGAAAAGAGGGGCGCATATTTTTGATAATATTTGATTGATTAAAGTGGGATAAAAAGACAAAAAGATTTTTAATTTATTTTTTTACCATGTTTTTAAAATTAATATTTAAATCTTAAATTAATATTGTAAACTTTGTAAAAACAATATATTTAAAATTGTAAATATTTGAAAAATTAATATAAGTTTGGTATGAATTTATAAATTTTTAAATTAAGTTTGGTGTGAATTTTTAAAATATTAATTTTTAATTTTATGCATTTTAAATTTTGAGTTTGGTGTGAATTTTTAATATTAATTTTGAATTTTATATTTATGTTGTGTGAATTTAAAAACAAAAATTTACTTTATCTCATTAAGTTAAGAATATGATTTTTAAAATTCGTCGTAAGTTGAAGACTAGGTCTTTGAACCGAAATTGCTTTACCCGAGGAAGGGACGAGAACTTTTATTATCATTATTTTTAATCTTATTGATTTAAAGTATGCCAAAAACATAAAAAAACCCAAAAATCTTAGCTTTTAAAACAATCGCTACAAAAAGACAAATTTTAAAATTTTGTCGAGGGACGGACTAGGACATCGATCCGAAACGACCTCGTCCTAAATAACAAGGGAAACAAAATTTTAAAATTAATTTCTTAATTGTTTTATAAGTTAAAGATTATAAAAAAAAAAAAAAAAAAAAAAAGGGTAAACTCCGCGACTCGCGGAGTTTTCGGGGCAAAACCTCCGCGACTCGCGGAGGGACCAAAACCCAGAAAAAAATAAAAACAGCTGAAACGATCAGTACACTCAACAACACAAAAACAACCCGAAAAATACTGCGAAAAACCCACGAAAACCACCGAAAATCACCCCCAAAAATCTCAATTTTTAACCGTTAATCACCAAATTTTTTGCTAAAATCATGTTGAGAAGGATGATATCTAAGAACTACTCAAGAAAAACGGTAAATTTCTACACCTAAACACCATTTAATTCGAATTTTAGTGTTCTTGAGCTATTTTTCCCCAATTTGATTTTGATGCTTTCTAGTGTAATTAGACTTAAATTGTTTATGTATTATGCTTGTATAACCTAGATTGATGCTGTTTAACATGATTAGAAGCCTTAAACTTCAAATTTTGAATAATCTAGGGTTTGTGTTCTTGAGCAATTTGGGGCTTTTTGATATAAACAGGTTATGGCCGATTTTTGTCATGAATTGTTGCTAAATTGAGTAGTATAACATGTCTAGGTAGTTAAATGATCCAAACTTTGAGCCTAAACATGATTTTGAGAATTAAAGTGGACTTTTTCAAGTCCAAAATTCATGAACTTGATTTTTGAAAGATAATGCCATTTGAGACTTGTTTGATTGCTAGTAATGATTATTTTGACATGTTATTTAAGTTGAATGCTTATGAACTTGGCGAAAATTTTCGTATATGCTTATTTGAAAAAGTGTAGATTTGATAAAAATGTGAAAATAAGCTTAAGTTTGATATAAATTGATAATGTCATTGTAATTATTTTGATTGATGATTTTGCTGACACTAATGCATATTTGGATGCACAAAATTTGTGTTTGATGTGTTTTGCAGAATGAAAGGGGTGAATCTTCATCCAAAGCCCGCCATGCTCCTGCTGAGAACTTGGAACAACAGGAGGTAGATAACTACTACAAGCAGGATGTACCTCATCCAGTCATGACCTTTTCAGATATGCACTTGGAACAGTTGCACCCGAACCTGAGATTTGACAGACTTTGGATAGATTATCCAAAATATCAACGGGGTTTGCATACTCTTCACTCTAAGGTTGTTGAGGTACCGAGGGTCATAGAATGGGGACCCTTGGAAGCTGTAGAATTGGCCGGGCCAATTAGGGAATTACTTGTACAGAGGTATGGTAATTCTTCTTTTAATGACTGGATATGTTTATTCACCATACGCAGACCTGTATATAAAGTATGGTGTGAAGAGTTGTTATGTAGTATAGAGTTGAATGATCGGGTAGCTAGTTTAACCGATCGTTCTTTTATTAGATTTTTGTTAGGCGGTTCGATGCGCCACATGTCTTTACTGGACATGGCTCAGGCTTTACGTATATATACGCCTGAGGAGTTAGCGTCTGCCGATTGTAGAGGATTGATACTAAACGGTAGAAAGATAGATGAGAATTTTGATACACACGGTGTGTGGAGTCAAATGACAAGCCATCACCGTTTCAAAGGGGGAAACTACTCTTATTTGGATATAGATAGAGCCGAATTAAGAGTAATACATAGGTTTTTAGCTAATTCGATTACACAAAGGGGTAAAAACAAAGAAAAGGTAAATGAACAAGATTTGTTTTACCATATGTGTATTCGAGACCCACACAGCGCTGTAAGTATACCATATTGTGTGGGTTATTATTTATCAGCTATGGTTCGGGGGATGCGTCCACATAGCATAATAGGAGGTGGTATTTTTATTACTTTGATTGGTGAATATCTCGGTGTGGATATAAGTCGGGGGGGATTATTAGTAGAAGAGCCGGAACCCCGCGACACTATAGGTTTAAATGTATACCATGGTGCAAAAGTTTTGAAGCGGCGAAATAACGCCGCAGTACGATACAATGGTAGACATCCACAGGTAGAGAGAAACCAGCAGCAAGGTAATGTAGGAGGGGGGAATGAGATGCAAGAAATGCATAGGTTTATAGCTTCTCAAGAATACGAAAATGCTAGACAGAGAGCATTTGAAGATTGGCAAGTTCATCAGAACCAGATCATAGCGCATTGCCAACATATAGGTAGAAACTATATTCCTACACCGAAACCCGTCTTCCCTCCTTGGTCGATAGAGATGCAGCCACCATATCCTACGTATGACCCTGCCGAAGCATTCTATAGCACTTATGGTTATGCGTGGAACCCCTATTGGTACCAATATCATCCTTAGTTTACTTAATATTTTTTATTATTTTGTAATTTGTAATTATTGATACATTTAATATTTTTATTAATATTGTAATCATTTTTATAATTATCTAACTTTTATTCTTAGATTTTAATAATTTTTGAATGTGGGGTAATAAACCAAACTTCAAAAATATGTATATATGTTTGTAGTTTATCTTATGTACACAACAGGGTAAAACAACGCATTTTCAAAGACCGGCATTAAGTTCAGCAAAAGCAACTAATTTTGACGACAAGATGCAAAATACATGTGAAATAACAACAAGACGGATGAACAAATGATGTGCACCATTTATCATTCAGCAAACAAACGCCAATATATTTGGAAACTTTGGTAAAAATTTAATCATTTTCACACAAATCACCCTCAATAATTTAAATTGTTACTGATTTCTTGCAAATGAGGGCATTGCAAGATCTTAAGTGTGGGAAGGGATTAAATTCTTTCGGATTTTAAAATTTTTATATTAAACACTTGGTTACCATTAAAAATACTAGTAAAGCAGTAGTTGTATTAGAATCTAGTGCTCTCTGATAATAAAGAACAGGCCTGGTCTTATATACTGACTACCCAATTCTAGTAAAATTTTTCAAAATTTTCAATTAAATGAATTCAAAATCATGTTTATACATATTTATGAACGATAAAACTAGGTTTTAACACCGAAATTATTGTTACCTCGGAAAGGACATAAATTGAGAAACAAACTAAAATGTTAAAATTCATTTAAAATGGAATAGAGGACGATAAAAAGAAAAATAAAAAGCCAAGTGTGGGAAAATTTACAAAGTTATTTTAAACATATGTCACATATATTTGTAACAAATAACTGAAAATACTTTTGCTTTGAACTAAACTAAACTGTTTTACCCGATGAAAGAAAAGAAGAGATGGATCTACACGATGAATCAATTCCATCATTAAAAGGAAGTAAAGTCTTCCGAAAAAGACACGTGCTTCTTGATTTAGGTCATGAAGTTGTCGTCCAGACCAGCTGTAGGTTGACGAAAAATCTAGAAAAGTCATCACTAAAATCAGCAGGAAATCCACGGACCTCAGCATAAAACAGGGTCGCCAAGTGGTCAGATTTATCCTAACCATGAGAAGGATTTATCTCGTACAATGGGGGGCACCGTGCAAATTAGCTTGATAAGACTAATGAATCAGATCCCCAGAAAGGATAATCTCCTTAAAGATTAAAAATCAGCTTTTAAGCCTGATATTACTCAATCCTTGAGATTGACCTTAAAGATTGAGAATTACAAACTCATGGAATTCAATGATATCTAAACTCGAGCTTAAACGAGAAAATATTTTGATCAAAATTACAAACCGATTTGTTTTCTGAAAACCCTATTTTCAATGCGTTCATTACCATTGAACGTAAAATCCTAGGAATTCACCTGGAATTCATTAGGTCACCTGAACTAAATCGGGTGTCAACCGTAAGAACGGTGGTTGCATAGCATGGTCAAAGACAGGACTTTGTGCCAAACCGACAAATTATAAGGGTGAGCTTTACTATTGCTCCTACCAAGGATAGTAATTGCGTCCGACACGTTATAAACCATAATCAAAAGCATGTCACGAGACATTGCCTTAACAGTTGCTTGTTCAACGCTTTCCTTTACAACCGGACGGTAGTTTGCCGAAAGGTAATATACGGAACAAGTAAACTGGACGTGTTGCTTTCCAAATACAAGGTTAGCAAGTGGGTGACACAAAACCGCAAGTTTTGAGCTAAAATTTTCAAATCTGAAACCCACCAAACCCACAAATATTTTGCAAACACCGGTAAAGGGTTATTCCGGAAAACTTATCTAGGGTAAAAACTAGATTTAATTTTCAAAAGATCAAATGTTTTCATAAAGATCCAATTTCCTTAATGGATCTAAATTTTTATAGTCATGTGGGACTGTAAACCATATCGTTACTACCATTGTTTATACCGCCGTATAGAAATCACTGATGTACAAAGTGTGAAGAATAAAGAAGTGATTCTAGTATTTCAAGACGATATTGCTTGAGGACAAGCAACGCTCAAGTGTGGGAATATTTGATAATGCTAAAAACGAACATATATTTCATAGCATTATTCCTCAAGAAAGACAAGCTTTTAGTTGCAATTGTTCTATTTACAAGAGATATTCGTTTAAATAATAAAAGGTGAAGACAAAAGACAGATTCGACGAATTGAAGACGCAAACGACCAAAAAGCTCAAAAGTACAAAAGACAATCAAAAAGGTTCCAATTATTGATAAGAAACGTCTCGAAATCACAAGAGTACAAGATTCAAAACGCAAAGTACAAGATATTAAATTGTACGCGAGGACGTTCGAAAATCCGGAACCGGGACTAGAGTCAACTCTTAACGCTCGACGCAACAGACTAAAAATTACAAGTTAACTATGTATATAAATATAATATAATATATAATTAATTATATTAATTATATATATATTATATATATATAATAAAAACCGTCGGCAGCAAGAAACTCCAAGGGTGTGAGCTGTAAATACCTCTCCGCGACTCGCGGAGTTTTAAGGGCATTTTGCCGCGAGTCGCGGAGCCCCAAAAATCAAGTCTGGCTATAAAGCCAACCGAATTCTGATCAAATTTAACACATCTTTTTTCTTCCTCTTCATACGTAAATATATTTATATTTATAATTTATATTTTAATTTTAATTATAATTCTAATAATAAGGGTATGTTAGCGAATGTTGTAAGGGTGTAAGTCGAAATTCTGTCCGTGTAACGCTACGCTATTTTTAATCATTGTAAGTTATGTTCAACCTTTTTACATTAATGTCTCGTAGCTAAGTTATTATTATGCTTATTTAAAACGAAGTAATCATGATGTTGGGCTAATTACTAAAATTGGGTAATTGGGCTTTGTACCATAATTGGGGTTTGGATAAAAGAACGACACTTGTGGAAACTAGACTATGGGCTATTAATGGGCTTTATATTTGTTTAACTAAATGAAAGTTTGTTAATGTTAATATAAAGATTTACAATTGGGCGTCCCTATAAATTACCATATACACTCGATCGGACACGATGGGCGGGGTATTTATATGTACGAATAATCGTTCATTTAACCGGACACGGGAATGGATTAATAGCCACTAGAATAATTAAAACAGAGGTGAAATTACATTCAAGGGTAATTGGTGTAATTGTTAACAAAGTAGTAAAACCTTGGTTTACACGCAGTCGATAACCTGGTGTATTCATTAAACAAAGTATTAAAACCTTGTTACAATTCGAATCCCCAATTAGTTGGAATATTTATCTTCGGGTATAATAATAATTTGACAAGGACACTTGCAATTTATATTTATGACTGATGGACTGTTATGGACAAAAACCAGACGGACATATTGAATAATCCAGGACAAAGGACAATTAACCCATGGGCATAAAACTAAAATCAACACGTCAAACATCATGATTACGGAAGTTTAAATAAGCATAATTCTTTTATTTCATATTTAATTTCCTTTATTTTATATTTAATTGCACTTCTAATTATCGCACTTTTATTTATTGTTATTTAATCGCACTTTTAATTATCGTACTTTTTAATTATCGCAATTTTATTTTATCGCATTTTTATTATTCGCAATTTCATTATCGTTATTTACTTTACGCTTTAATTTAAAGTCTTGTATTTATTTTTTTTTACATTAGGTTTTAACTGCGACTAAAGTCTTAAAATCGACAAACCGGTCATTAAACGGTAAAAACCCCCCTTTATAATAATAATATTACTTATATATATTTGTATTTTTATAAAAGTAAACTAATATAGCGTTGAGCTTTGTTTAAAGATTTCCCTGTGGAACGAACCGGACTTACTAAAAACTACACTACTGTACGATTAGGTACACTGCCTATAAGTGTTGTAGCAAGGTTTAAGTATATCCATTCTATAAATAAATAAATATCTTGTGTAAAATTGTATCGTATTTAATAGTTTTTCCTAGTAAAATAATAACTATTTTATATACACCTCGCTTCGCATCAAAAATCTACAAAATCTGTGCAAACTAAATGATATACTCCCAGCTTGACATCCAATTTGATCTTCCCAACTACCCTCACTGGTGCTCCAGTTATGCCAGCAATTTTTAAATCCGTGTTGCGGAGCCTGTCTTTAACGCTGAACGGAAAATCCCCAAACAGTCCAAATACAATTTGCTTGGCTACTAGTATCTGTGTAAATTTTGGTTATGAACTTGTTTGCAATCACAGCAGAGATGACAATAGGATCCTCTGATAGTCACCAGTTAGGGATCGTATGGAAGATGATAGGAGCATATATACATGCTTCTGTGTGACGCACTCTGCGTTCCTCATGCTCTTCACCTTCATTCCAAATAACCTTGATGTGCCTTTCAGGAGTTGGATATCTCTCACCCTTTCTTTCCTCTCTTCTGTGACGACCCGAAAATTTCCGACCAAATTTATACTTAATTTTTATATGTTTCCGACACGATAAGCAAAGTTTGTTAAATTAAATCTCATGGATTTTAAACTATATTCATACATTCATTTGACCTCGACCAAATCTCGACGATTCACGAACCATTTTTGGATATGAATATGTATATATATGTATATATTATAACTTGAGAATATTAACAAAGTATTAAACGTATAATACTTTACATGAACATATTTGTTTCAAAATATATTTATCGGTGGAATTAGAAGATATTATCAAATGATTGAATTATCAAATACATTTAATGATGTTTACGAGTCCCTATTGAGAGGTCCACTTTAATTTAGGAAACCTTTCCATTTTAACGATATTCGGAAAATAATGATAAAGTGATTTTCAAGAAAGGACAATGTGTCCATTAACGAGAGTAGTCAAAAGGTTAGTGGAGATTCTTGTTTAAATTTCAAAAGCATGCTTTTCAGTGATTGACTAGTGTCCCTTGGCAACTTAATTATTTAATCTTCTTAATATTTTGAATATTATTTGAAATAATAACTTCTATTATTAAAACGAGTTTAAAGTATAAATGTTACATGTTATAATATTATCTAAACCAATTTTGAAATATAGTTAGTTTTGAAAAACTAAATATTATATAGATATTTCTAATATATATAAATTTATATTTCTAAATGAATATATTTATATATATTTTACAAAATGATAAAATATAATATTACTTAGTCGTAAAATGTCTAATTTAAAATAATATATTTTTATAAACAATGATCCACTAATTTATAGAAGCTAATAACCAAAACACTCAAATACATAAGTTACACTTCTTGTAATATACCTTACTAATGATTTAGATCTATATTTTGATAAGGGTACGAGTCATTAAACATAAAGTACTAGTTTTCTAAGCGTACAAAAATGCGTTCGAGAAACCGAAACCGGATCATAAGTCGAGTGACAATGTGCGATTCATCGGAACAAAAATTACATTTTTATCATGCACGTAAATATAATATAATATATAATTAATTACTTAAATAAAATATATTATTTATATAATTATTTAGAAATCGTCGGCAGCCAAGTAATTCAAATCTGTGAGAAGGTTTTTGGGATGTCGCGATCGCAGAATAAATACCCTCAACACCTTCGTAATCGCGGAGGTGTGGGTTCCAGATTTGGTACTATAAAACTCAAGTTCGGCCGAATTGTTTTTCAATCTATCTTTCTATCTCTCGGTTATATATATACATAAATTATTATTATTATTATTATTATTATTATTATTATTATTATTATTATTATTATTATTATTATTATTATTATTATTATTATTATTATTATTATTATTATTATTATTATTATTATTATTAATCTTATTATTATTATTAGTATTATACATAAAATACTACGACAAAGTCAGGAGTGTATTATTTCAAAATGGTTTTTCGAGTGGGATATGGCTAAGAAAATTATGGGTTATAGCTATGGAGGTGATGGGTAATGTTCGAGGGTATGCTCGTGAGGTCAAACTAGTGTTTATCATCTCCGTTGCATTTACATACCTTTCATGTAATATTGAATCTCAATATTGATACGTGAGCATTCATAACTTAACTTTTATACATTATTAGTGTATCCCTGACTAGTGCTCGAGTATATAGGATTATGCATGCTTGTTCATTTAATATTGTCGTTAAATAGTTGATGATAGATTATGAACTAGTTACATATGCGGATGAGATAAGGTATATGATATGCATGTCGTTGGAAAGCTAGCGAAAAATTAAGAACTTTTCATTTAGATATCAAATGATTTCGATGAACGGATTAGAAGTTATAGTCAATTGAATTTTTGTATTATTATTAAAAATGATTATTATTATCATCGTTATTATCGTCGTTATAATTATCTAATTATTATTAGTATTATTATTATTATTATTATCATTATCGTTATTACTAAAATGTATTATCGTTAAAAATTGTTATTTTTATTATTATTCTTATTATCGTTAAGGTTATAATTAGTATTATTATTATTATTATCATTAAAATAGTTATTAGTATTATCATTAATAGTGTCATAATATTTATTATTATTAGTATTATTATAATTAAAACTAATATTAGTAACATCTAAGTATTATGATTACTATTAATATCATTAATATGAACGCGATATAAAAGACGACTAAAAGCTATTAACAAATTGATTAGGGAATAATGAGTATATGTATCATAACGAAATTAAAATATTGAAAGGTATTGATTTAGATAAAAATATCGTTTTCAAAATTTTTATCATATTATTATTAAAAGTATTATAAATATAAAAATTATCATTTTTACAAAAATTATTATTTATAGGAATATCAATGTAATATAAAATATCATTATTATTATCTTTTTAATAAAAATTATCATTTTATCAAAATATCATTTTTTAGTGAAAATAAATATTGTTATTATTAGTAGAATAATAATAATTATTATTACAAAATAATACAACTTTTACTTATTATTGTTATTATCGATATTATTTTATCACATAAATATCTGATACTAAGATATTTTACTACGTGTAATACAATTACATTAATAATACCTATCATATTATTTTTATGATATTAAATGAACTTTATAAATTCTATTACTTAAGATATATAAAAGTATATTTTATTATATAAATTTTATTTATTAATAAATAAATTATATTATTTACTCTAATAAATTCGTTAAAAATATTTAAAAATATAAAACAACTATATTTAAACTATATAATAATCATGTATAAATTTTGGAAATCATTTTGAGTCAAATTGACTTTTGTTAAACTTTTGCATAGTAGTCTCGAGCATTAGGATTGTGGTACACTATGACTTGACCTAAATTGTTAGACAGATATTGATCATTATATAAAAATATATATACTTAATATAGGTTCGTGAATCCAAGGCCAACCTTGCACTTGTTCAAGTGCCGTCATATGCATTATTGCTACGAAATACAGTATCGTGAGTTTCATTACTCCCTTTTTATATATATTTTTGGAACTGAGAATACATGCGCTGATTTTACTAATGTTTTACGAAATAGACACAAGTGATCAAAAACTACATTCTATGGCTGGATTATGAATATTGATTATCACCCCTTTTTAGCTTGGTAACCTAATAATTAGGAAACGGGTATGGCCCCTAATTGACGCGAATCCTAAAGATAGATCTATGGACCTCGACAAGTACCATCCGGGGTACGGATGCTTTAGTACTTCGAGATTATTATTATTATACAGACGAGAGGTTCTGTTTGGGGATATTCTATGCATTAAAGTTAAGTCGGTTATCAAGCGTTCACTATATGAATGATTTTTAATTCGCGGGTTACGCGTGTTATTTTGTACTCGGGTTACGTGTACAATTAAATATATGAAATCTTGTGGTCTATTAAAATGATGGAAATGAATGTTTATGATAAACTAATGAACTCACCAACCTTTTGGTTGACACTTGAAAGCATATTTATTCTCAGGTTTGAAAGAAATCTTCCGCTGTGCATTTGCTCATTTAGAGATATTACTTGGAGTCATTCATGACATATTTCAAAAGACGTTGCATTCGAGTCATTGAGTTCAACAAGATTACTATTAAGTCATTTATAGTTTGGATATATTATGAAAGGGTATGCATGCCTGACAACTTTCGATGTAATGAAAGTTTTTCTTTTAAAACGAATGCAATGTTTGCATAATGTATCATATAGAGGTCAAATACCTCGCAATGTAATCAACTATTGTGATTTGTTTATAATGTATATGAACGGGTCCTTTCAGTTGGTATCAGAGCGGTGGTCTTAGCGAACTAGGTCTGCATTAGTGTGTCTAAATGATAAGTCATTAGGATGCATTAGTGAGTCTGGACTTCGACCGTGTCTGCATGTCAAAAGTTTTGCTTATCATTTTGTTTCGAAAATTACCTACTTATCATCCTTAGGAAATTACCTGCTTATCATTCTTAAGTCTAGACACATCTTACTGCATTGATTGCATGAATAGTGTATAGACAAAATCCATATCTTAGCGTATCTGCTAATTCATATCTTAGCGTATCTATTACTGTAAACTTTGCCTGTCATATTCCATAAATTCCTCCGTAATCTACGAAATCTTTTGCTCTATATATATAGATATTCTATGTAATTAGAATACCACCCGATAGCCGGAAAATCATTCCATATCGAAAAATCCTTTATTCAATTGAACGAAATGGAATTCGTCATTAGTTCAAGTTCCTCGGATTCCAATATGGAGTTTCACCCGAGCTCTGAAAGCAGTGTGACCGGAATGGATCAACCAATCAGTCATCATCTATTCTGGATGAATTGGGGATGTGTTCGTAGTCTCCTCAATCATTGGAGACAAGAGTAAGGTGATCCTTTCCATCCACCAGATTGCCCTCTTGGTGAAGAACCGGAAGCACTTACCGGTGAACCTGTCCGAAACACCATTTTCTCTTTCATTTCCAGAGTATCTCGTCACGATTATATATTATACCAAATTCTAGATTATATTTATCCGCTTATCCCAACCTACAATCACCCAGTGTAATAGAAGAAGTCAACGATCTTCGCGCTCGAGTAGTGGCTTTGGAGAATATGGTGCAAAGGTTACAAACACCAGCAGCATAACCAGTACCACCACCATCAACACCAACAGTACCATTACCAACCCCAACCACAATCGCGTAGTAAACCTCAACTTTACAATCTGTACCTCGAGCATCAACGTCATACACCCTGTAGATACCAAGGAGTACCAACAACAATAACCGATGAAGTATTAATCTATAACTTCATGGGAGAAACATTCTGCTGCGATTATGGAATCTCTAAAATCTTAGAGATTATCTATTCTAGCCGTAACCATAAATCAGATGAGTGAACCAAAATGATAGAAGGAAGAGTAGAAACCCTGACAAGAATGATGCGTGATTCACAAGTTAGACTTGTTTTACCAACAACATCAACAGTACCATAGCATCACCAGCACAGTCAGTGTCGTCATCATCTGAATCAGCAGCACCTATAACATCACAAACTCCGTCAGTTCAAGAATCACTGTGGACATCATTACGAATCAATAATGCGTATATTGTATCAACGAGTTATGAAGTATTAACTCATTCCCTCTGAAGAAATTATATGTATATTTTATAAATATATATATAAATTTTGAGATCAAAATAAATCTTTCCGTACTAAGCTATTATGTATGGATCTTAACTACTCGGTTAATTCATATTACAAATATGCAATAATGTACTCCTTTGTATGCAACTTAACCGTCGTTAACTACAATCTCTGTCTCAATTCAATAAATTCCAGTTCATAATAAATCAAGTATATTATTCAAATATATGTTTGATTTTACACTTTCATCATCGATGTACTCTAAACATTTTAAATAAAAACATTCGTACCTTGCAAAGTTCACAAGAATTTCACGAAAACCAACATCATGCATCAACAAATAACGAAGTATTGATTCATAATTCCAATATCATTGAAGAAATACTCATGTAATTTCTAAAGTTTTAGGGATTACTCAATTCTAGTTTCAACCGTAAATCAATGAGTTTAATTTAATATTAACTCATTAAATCTATGTTACATATAAAGGAAATATACATATATATATTTTTCTAAAGACTGTAATAAAAATTCGTTTTTATAAAATATTAATTGTGAATTTTTTTTTAACGGGTAGGTAATACCCGAGAGATATATAAATTCACAATTAATATGTTACATTTTCTTCGAATCTGATTTCGCAATCATTAATTATACTCCCTACTGTTACAACAATATACATTCTTTCATAGAAATCAAAACAACCATACTCATTTAAAATTTAATTACATATTCTGATTTTGAAATCTCAGAATTCAACTCGAGGTATGACCAAAAATTATCACTCTTAGATCCTTACATCTTTCACAAGCTATACTTTGTGACGACCCAGAAATTTTCGACCAAATTTAAACCTTATCTTTAAATGATTTTGACACGATAAGCAAAGTCTGTAATGTCGAGTTTCAAAATTTTTGAACTGTTTTCATATATTCAATTTACCTTCGACCAGTTTCGACGATTCACGGACCATTAATTGTAAATAGATATGTGTGTGTGTGTGTATATATATATATATATATATATATATATATATATATATATATATATATATATATATATATGGTAATTGAAAATATAAATTAAAATATTATATGCTGTTGCTCTTAGATATATATTTTATTATATGCTATTGCTCTTAAAAAAAGAGATATTATAATAAATATTATTTAAAACATATCTATATATATAAATATATATATATTAAAAATAAATATTAAATGATTGTAATACTCGATTGATGTTCCGAATGATTTTAGACAAGTCTAAATACGAACTTATATGATTTAAAAATAAACGGTGACCCGAAAATGAGTTATATAAATTATAGGCTTATTAAAAGTATATTTAGAAGTTATTTGTTAATTTTTTTCACTTAGCATATTTTACTTGTGGTTGGGAGTTAATGATTAATGTAATTTTTATTTAATAACTTTAAATAGTTAATGACCAAATTTTTTTACAATAATGACTAAAATAAATAAATATAGTTAATTAAAAAAATTTGGAATTTTTTTTGAATAATTTTATCAGCCACTGTTTAGCAACGGACTACGAATCAACGCCCGTAAAATAACTTTCGGCATAAGAGTTAAAGTGGTGGCTACTAATAATATTTTAATGATTTATAATTATGACACGTTCAAATATTGGTAACCATCAATTATTCGTGTCACCTCCTTAACACTAAAACTTATATATTTATTCATATAGATATAAATGTATCGACATATACATACATTGATCAAGAAAACCCACTACAACACCATTAAACCGCAACTCCTATCTCCTCCTTTGTTTTTTGTTTAGAACCGCCGGTACATATAAACAAAATAAGTGGTGACTGTTTCTTTTACTCATGAGAAAAATGGATATTTATTTTAATAATATTAATGTCATTCTCTTTGCCAACTCATAGTGAACTAGCATATGTATATGCATATTAAAATATATTAACGTATTGTTTTTGCTTTCTCTAGTGCCAATCACACACAATATATGCACATGTTATTGTCTCCTTTCTTTTCTTTAAATATTAGTTCTCCATTCACTAATTAAAACACCACATATTTCTCTTGATTATTCTTCTTTCCAAACACTAATCATCATCGTAAGTCCAAAACTGCTACTTGATCTCCTCCACTCCATCAGCAAGCTTGATGTCTCCTTTTGTAGACCTACAACCTTCATCATAACAACCAACACCATCACGTTCCTATTCGTGATTGATTAATATCACCACTATTCCTGCTGTTATTCCTCTGTACGCCGCTACCATGTATTTTGTTGCTGCTACACTTTGTTCCTGGATTTTGTCTTACGACTACTATAGCCACAAGTCACCCATTAACCAACTGCAACCCTACGGAACAGTTTAAATCACCATCACTGCATGATAATTGCTGCCTATACTTTTTGGTTACTATTGCTGCACCTGCATATTTTATGTTACTAATACGGTCAGCCTGGAAATAACGAAAATGCTGCACCCCAGTTCCTATTAAAACCACGCCACAAACACCCAACGAAACCATCAATAATTGTAGCGTTATTCGCCTAAACTTCTACTCTTGTTTTGGTAGCCAAAAACCACCGGAGAATCCATTGCTACAGCTATTTTTCTACTTCTTTTCCTTGCTACAGCTATGTCACGATATCACAGTTCGATCATCAACCAACATGACTTCTATAAACTAGAACCTGCAGTTTGCAAATGATGTTATCAATTTAAAGTTGCTGTTAAGTGCTTTTCCAATGTGGCCGACAATTATCAACCACTTGTTTTATTCGTTTCGATATTTTATTTCTCGCTGTTACCTGCTACTACAGTTGCTGCTTTATGTATCTATTTTTTGTTCGAAACTAAAACCAAAGCAACCACACATTTTACTGTTGCTACATCTGTTTGTGTTCAACAACGATGATGATACGAGCATGGTGAATAAAGAAGAAGGTGAATAATACATGTTGAATACCATCACATAAAGCAGCCTGATGTGCGTTACTATTTATTGATTTGTAATTCCATTTAAACCATCATCCAAAACCATCTTAGATCGTCCCTTAAAGCTGCTACTATGTTCCTTTTCTGTTTTTGTTTCGCTGCAACTATAAAGATTAGGCTGATGATTACGTGATGTTGATAAATGGTGAATGAAGAAGGGATGACGAGATACGATGAGGATTAAAAATAATTCGGTGAAGATGATGACTATGAGCTGTAAAGGAGAGAAGGACGTTTTGTTACCAGACAAACCCTACCGACCATAATTGCATCGTGTAATTTATTTTAATCTTGTTGATGGACTCGTGAGCTATTTAATAAGATAAAAGGGCTTAATGAATTTAACTTTTGGGCTGAGATCCAATATAAACATGCAGAAGGGCTGAGTTTGATTTAGGTCGAGGTCTGTTTGGTTAATCTGGTGGGCCGTGACCCAACTCCAATTCCTCTTGGGCTTGATTTTTGACGGGTTAATAGGATAAATATGTATGGGTATAGAAAGATAACAGAAAAAAAAAATAGTTATGGTAGAATGGTTGAGGTGTGTTGCGGGTGGGCGAGTGGTTGCGGGTTCGTTCCCTGCTGGGGACATCTTATTTTTAAAAGCTTGTTTTGAGTTAGTTTTTCTTTATCAAAAATTATTATTATTATTGTTATTATTAATTATTGATATTATTACTTGTATTATAATTACTATTATTATTATTATTATAAATACCAACATAGGTATTAGTTAACATTTATTATTATTATCATTACAATCATGATTATTATTATTATCATTGTAATTACAAACATTGTTATCATTAATAATATTATTATTAAGTAGTATTATTATTAATATTATCATTAGAAATAAGATTGTTATTATTATTATTATTAAGTATTAAATAGTATTATCAAAATTATTATTTTCATTATCATTATTATTACTAGTATTATCATTTAAGAATTATTATTATCATTACTAATATTATAAGTATTAGTATTATTAACATGATTATGAACATGATTAATAACATTTATATTATGGAATTAATAATAACAATTGTTATGGTAAAATTTCGGAAAAATGGGTATGCAATTGAGTCACAGGAACTGTAAGTTATAAGTTTAGAAATTAAACACGAAGTTTATAATAAACCTAATTATTATTATTATTAACATTACAATTAAAGTTATCATTTAATATAAAAATTATCATTTCTAATAATAATAATAATATTATTATTATTATTATTATTATTATTATCATTATTAATTATATTTACTAATATTATTATTATGAAATAATACAACTTTTTATTTATTAATATATTTTTATCAAATGATTTTTAGATATATAACACTATAGTTAATACATATAACATATCTATATTAACATTTTTATAATAAATACTGATTATTTATTTAATATATATAAAATAAAAATATTTAAATTAGTATTAATGAAACCTATAAATTATTAAATATAACAAATATATCATTAATAATAATATATAAATTTATTTGATTTCAATTATATGTGTTAATATACATATAAATGATATAGGTTCGTGAATCCAAGGCCAACCCTACATTTTTCAGTTGTTCAATGCCGTCATATGTATTTTTACTACAAAAT
Source organism: Rutidosis leptorrhynchoides (assembly GCF_046630445.1). Lineage (NCBI taxonomy): Eukaryota > Viridiplantae > Streptophyta > Magnoliopsida > Asterales > Asteraceae > Rutidosis > Rutidosis leptorrhynchoides. Next base: position 158,846,024 of record NC_092342.1, read on the forward strand.
ACAGTATAGTGAGTTTTATTACTCCCTTTTTAAATGCTTTTGCAATATATTTTTTTGGGACTGAGAATACATGCGCTTTTATAAATGTTTTACGAAATAGACACAAGTAATCGAAACTACATTATATGGTTGAATGGATCGAAGCCGAATATGCCCCTTTTAGCCTGGTAATCTAAGAATTAGGGAACATCACTAATTTTGAAAATAAATACACCCCTAATTGACGCGAATCCTAAAGGTAGATCTATTGGGCCCAACAAGCCCCATTCTGGAATTTGGAATGCTTTAGTACTTCGATTTTATCATGTCCGATGGGTGTCCCGAAATGATGGGGATATTCTATATGCATCTTGTTAATGTCGGTTACCAGGTGTTCACCATATGAATGATTTTTATCTCTATGCAGTTTGCGAAATGCCTGATATGAGATATATATTTATGGAAAAAATGAAATCTTGTGGTCTATTAAAATTATGAAAATGATTGTTTATGATAAACCTATGAACTCACCAACCTTTTGGTTGACACTTTAAAGCATGTTTATTCTCAGGTATGAAAGAAATCTTCCGCTGTGCATTTGCTCATTTTAGAGATATTATTTGGAGTCATTCATGACATATTTTCAAAAGACTATTCATTCGAGTCGTTGAGTTCATCAAGATTATTATTAAGTCAATTATAGTTGGATATATTATGAACTGGTATGCATGCCGTCAACTTTCGATGTAATGAAAGTTTGTCTTTTAAAAACGAATGCAATATTTGTAAAATGTATCATATAGAGGTCAAGTACCTCGCAATGTAACCAAATGTAATGTATTCGTCCAGGTGGATTAGGACGGGTCATGAAATACTTTGACTTCAAAACTGTGTCAGAATATCATATGTATATTAACGATTACAATCTGTGTTCAAACCCGTTGAAATTCCTGAAGACACTTCAAATAATGAACAATCAAGATGATGATCCAACCACATAATAACCACAGTCTTGCACCTGAAAAGCTCACGAAACCAGAGTCATAATTTAACACGTATCTGTGTCAGACTCTTTAGCATTTATTAGCAAAAATAACTTTACGATTCCTTTTCAAATTAGTCAGTTTTGTCACAGCTCCAGCAAGTAAATTTCGAGTTTTCAGTTGAAACAGCCTTATTATAACCTTGATATAGACGTTGCCCTTTCGTCATCGTCACTGGAGAACCTTTTATGTCTCACCACATTAGCAATAAACTTACCAACAACTTCACTGATCTTTGATCTTCCGAAAAATCGTTATAATTATCAAAACCCTATCATATACTCATCCGCATCTTGTAACAAGAATCACCATATCAATTACCAGGAATCAGCAATCAGTATTTTGAAATCTCGCAGCGTTTCTACTTCAACAGTTATATATATACATATAACGTCTATCTCCTAAAACTTCATACTTCGAATGTGAAGTTTCTGAAAAACCTCAATCTACGATTTAGTTCTCTGAAGTTTTGGAAAAGCTGAATGAAGCAGCATAAACTGTAGACAACCGTAATAGTCAAAAGATTGATGATAAAGAATAGTGTGTTGGCAAAGCTCAGAAAAAGAGAAGGTTTGGAACTGGAAAATAGATTGAGCAAACTATGGAGGAGGCTGTGGACAAATCACAAGGACAAAATCTACCTTCAAAGAATCCAAATGATTCAGTGTCCACTGAAATCCTTAGCAAATACCTTGCTCCTGACTCTAAACCCTTGCGGACAATATTCTTCATCATCCTCTGATATTAGAAATTCTAAGATATCATCATATCTTTCATTATAAATATCCTCCATATTTCTGAAGATATTTTCTTAATTTTTATTTGAAATCATTTACCTCTTCGCGCTATCTGTAAAGAAACTATTTTAGTTTCTAAATTCTGAAACCTTCAAAGTTTAAAAATATGAATGCTTTTGAAGTAGTGTTGGGAACTGAAGCATGAGTTAGTATAATATAATGACACTTGATTAACGTGATTATATTACAGTAAGTCATGCTGAGTTTCTAAATGGAACGTGATGATTCACAGATCATAACATCATCATGAGCCATGTTACACGACTCTTGTATTCTACTTAACCTCTAAACATATCAAGAAAATATTTTTCTTGATGACACGGTCTTTTTAGAGGTATTCTAGTAATTTGACAAATCAAGATCGTACCATTACCATTTTCTTCTTAAAACATTAACTATGTTCATTTCGAAATTCATATCTACAAATTCTGGACCATTACAAGCGGTACTTAATCGCAAGAAGAAGAAACGTAAGGACAAAACTCCAAAATAGAAATTGGGGTATAAATCGCAGCAAATAAAAGAGAGCATTAACTGGGGATGACAATGATTATAGAAGATAGAAGCAGGGACATCAAAATATAAGGGAATGTATAAAACCCAACAACAAATCAGAAATTATAAACCATATATATCGATGCAAATAGCAATATAAAGGCACGGGAGAACTAAAAACACTATAAAACCAATAGTATAGCAGAAGTAAATAGATTCTTCTGGCGGTAGATGAAAAAGACGAATGACAGATATGAAAGTTAAAAATATGTCAAGAAGCAGAACTGGATAAAGCATATTGATTAATGCTTTAAAGTATGAATTGAGGAGAAAGAATAGAAGGTGTGAGCTATAAGGAAACGAAGGGGGTGGATTTATAGTAAAATATCCGATAGAGCAATCAAAACAGATGATCGCATTTAAAGTGGATCCTAATTTCCTAGATTACCGATAAATCAAATCTTATCACGAAGATTTTCTCTAAATTTCTTGAACTTAGAAATCAATCCTATCTACGTCAAAGGATATGACGAATCTACACCTACTCACTTCACTCTCTTGTGAATGCTTCACTTGTACTTTTCAATTAATCAAATTGTTTTATCCATATCACTCGTTGATGATAAAACTCTAATTTTCAGCTCGTATGCGTCATGAAAACATACATATTGTTAGCCATGACGACCTCTATCAAATTTCGAGGACGAAATTTCTTTAACGGGTAGGTACTGTGACGACCCGGAAATTTCTGACCAAATTTAAACTTAATTTTTATATGTTTCCGACACGATAAGCAAAGTTTGTTAAGTTAAATCTCAAGGATTTTATACTATATTCATACATTCATTTGACCTCGACCAAACTCGACGATTCACGAACCATTTTTGGATATGAATATGTATATATATGTATATATTATAACTTGAGAATATTAACAAAGTATTAAACGTATAATACTTTACATGAATGTATTTATTTCAAAATATATTTATCGGTGGAATTAGAAGATAATATCAAATGATTGAATTATCAAATACATTAAATGATGTTTACGAGTCCCTATTGAGAGGTCCACTTTAATTTAGGATACCTTTCCATTTTAACGATATTCGGAAAATAATGATAAAGTGATTTTCAAGAAAGGACAATGTGTCCATTAACGAGGGTAGTCAAAAGGTTAGTGGAGATTCTTGTTTAAATTTCAAAAGCATGCTTTTTCAGTGATTGACTCGTGTCCCTTGGCAACTTAATTATTTAGCCTTCATAATATTAAGAATATTATTTGATATAATAACTTCTATTATTAAAATGAGTTTAGAGTATAAATGTTACGTGTTATAATATTATCTAAACCAATTTTAAAATATAGTTAGTTTTGAAAAACTAAATATTATATAGATATTTCTAATATATATAAATTTATATTTCCAAATGAATATATTTATATATATTTTACAAAATTATAAAATATAATATTACTTAGTCGTAAAACGTCTGATTTAAAATAATATATTTTTATAAACAACGAGCCACTAATTTATAGAAGCTAATGACCAAAACACTCAAATGCATAAGTTACACTTCGTGTAATATACCTTACTAATGATTTAGATCTATATTTTGATAAGGGTACGTGTGACGACCCGGAAATTTTTGACCAAATTTAAACTTAATCTTTATATGTTTTCGATACGATAAGCAAAGTTTGTAAGGTTAAATATCAAAAATTTTGAACTGTTTTCATATATTAAATTACCCAATGACGATATTCGATGATTCACGAACCTTTAATAGTAATTAGAAATGTGTATATAAATAACTAAACATGTAAATAATTATATATTATAAATTAAATTATATTAACGAAACTATCATGTGATTTAGTCATTAAAGAAAAACTTACACTTGTTATTTAAAACTATTTATCTAAATAAAGAGAGTAGATTAAATTGTTAAAATTAACAAAAGTATTTAATATTATAATTGAGGGTTTTTGTTAATAATATTTACCTGATATTTAAAATATAATTAAATATGTAAGCAGTATATATATATATATATATATATATATATATATATATATATATATATATATATATATATATATATATATATATATATATATATATATGTTTGAGATACAAAATTATTGATTGTATGAATACTATTATATATATAAAAATTAAATATTCAATGTATATATATTATGACATTACATAACTCATAACATATAATATTAATACATGTGATTACAAAATAAAAAATGGTTACTATATTTACTTTCATTAAAAATTTAAATGTTAATATTAGTATTATTATTAGTATTAGATATAAAAATCGATACATGTAATTTGTTTCATTACTATTATTACTATTCTCGAATTATTGTTATCATTATCACTAAAAATCATTATATCATTATTATTAATAACTATCATGATCTTTATTACTTATATTAAAAGTATTATTATTAGTAAGATATTTATATTAATTATAAAAAAAATAAATAAATAAATAAAATATATAAAATAAAATCATGGACAGATACAAAAATATGTTAGAACTCAACATCAACCTTTTATAATTTTTGGATTCTATCCCTGATTGTTACATGTTGAATTTAAGGCGTAATACAAACAAAGTACGTTATCAATCCTAATCAATTTTTTTTTTAGTTTTGTATTTCCTTCTTGTTCTTATATGTGGAAATTAAGAATCGACATATACATCTCCTTTATATAATAACAAGTAATCATCGCAACAGGAAAAGTATCATTTGATTTTCTTTAGAATTAGTATCATTTATCAATCTGGAAATAAATAAAAAAAAAAAGAGAGAAGAACTGAAAACGTTTTTCCTCCTCTTCCTCTGTTCATCGCTATATTTTTTTTAAGCTACAATTTCGAATCAAACTTCAAGATTCTGTAAATGCAGTTTTATTAGGATTCTTTTATTCAAATTATTTGCAAAAATTGAGATTCCAATTCCTCATCTTGATCATGAATTTCTAAGTCAAAGTTTTATTTTAAAAAGTCAACCAAATCGTTCATCACAAAATTCGAATCGATGTTTATGTTTCTAGTTCAATTGATGTTTGAGAAAGTTTTTAGGATGGCTTTGGAATATATTTTGTGTTAAGATCTTTGTCTAATACATCCTTAAAAAACGAAATCAAATATTATTTTTTTTTATCTTTAAACAGCGACGGTATATAGCAATTGTTATGTTTTAATATATATTTTTTAAAGTATTCAAAGCAAATTATTTATGATTCAATTCCAAGTTCTAAACTGATATTGTAATTCATGATTTTGTTTTGTTGAGCTTGGATTCGTATGATTGAGATGAAGAAGGAATAATATGAAAACAGAAAGTATTGGTTTAAGTTTATACGAGTTGGGTTTAATTCAGAAAAACTTAAATGGTTCACTGGTTAAGTGTGGTTGTCGGGAAGCGAGAGGTCTCGGGTTAGAGCCTTGCTCGCGACATTTTTTTAGGAGGCTTTCTAAAGGTAGTTTCCATAACAAATTATTATTATTATTATTATTATTATTATTATTATTATTATTATTATTATTATTATTATTATTATTATTATTATCATTATTATTATTATTGTTATTATTATTATTATTATTATTATTATTATTATTTTCATAATTATGATTATTATTATTGATATTATTATTATTTTTATTAAGGTTGTTATTTTTAGTAATATAGAAATTATTATTAACATCCTAGTTGCAAGAATTAAAAGTATTACTAATGTTATTATTATTAATATTAATTTTTGTGAATATCATGATTATTATTATTGTTATTATCATTAAGTAATAAAGTTATAATTATTAGTATTACTATTATGTATTACGAACATTAATTATTAGTATTATCATTAGTATTAACATAACCCTAGTTACAACTATTATTATTATTATTATTATTATTATTATTATTATTATTATTATTATTATTATTATTATTATTATTATTATTATTATTATTATTATTAATACCATTTTAAGTATTATTATTATTAAAGTTATTATTATTATTATTCGTAAATCATTATTATCATAAAAACTATCTTTTTAAACAGATAACTATTTTGTACATAAAATATACTTATTACCTATACTATAAGAAAATATATATATATATATATATATATATATATATATATATATATATATATATATATATATATATATATATATATATATATATATATATATATATATATATATATATATATATATATATATATCAAACCTGATAATATTGTTTATATAAATACTTATACATAACAAACTATTGATTTTTAAATATAACACTAAACAATATAACTAAATAAATATTAATCATTTTAAATATACACAAATTGAATACATATAACATATAAACTAAGATATAATGTATATAAATTGTTCGATTACAAATGTATGTCTTAATATACATTAATGATATAGGTTCGTGAATCCGAGGCCAACCCTACACTTGTTCAATGTCGTCATATGTATTTTTACTACAAAATACAGTATGGTGAGTTTCATTTGCCTTTTTACCCTTTATATTTTTGGGCTGAGAATACATGCGCAATTTTTATAAATGTTTTACGAAATAGACACAAGTAATCGAAACTACATTATATGGTTGAATGATCGAAGCCGAATATGCCCCTTTTTGCTTGGTAACCTAAGAATTAGGAAACATCACTAATTTTGAGAATTAGTGCACGCCTAATTGACGCGAATCCTAAAGATAGATCTATTGGGCCTAACGAACTCCATCCAAAGTACCGGATGCTTTAGTACTTTGAATTCATTTTTTATCATGTCCGAAGGATATCCCGGAATGATAGAGGATATTCTTATATGCATCTTGTTAATGTCGGTTACCAGGTGTTCAATCCATATGAATGATTATTTTTGTCTCTATGCATGGGACGTATATTTATGAGAACTGAAAATGAAAATCTTGTGGTCTATTAAAATGATGGAAATGATTATTTATGTTAAACTAATGAACTCACCAACCTTTTGGTTGACACTTGAAAGCATGTTTATTCTCAGGTACGAAAGAAATCTTCCGCTGTACATTTGCTCATTTTAGAGACATTACTTGGAGTCATTCATGACATATTTCAAAAGACATTGCATTCGAGTTGTCGAGTTCATCAAGATTATTATCAAGTCATTTATAGTTTAGATATATTATGAAATGGTATGCATGCCATCAACTTTCAATGTATTGAAAGTTTGTCTTTTAAAAATGAATGCAATGTTTGTAAAATGTATTCATATAGAGGTCCAGTACCTCGCAATGTAATCAACTGTTGTGAATAATTTATAATCGATGTGGAATTCGTCCGGATGGATTAGGACGGGTCTCTACAGTTGGTATCAGAGTAGTGGTCTTAGCGAACCAAGTCTTGCATTAGTGTGTCTAACTGATAGTTGTTTAGATGCATTAGTGAGTCTAGACTTCGACCGTGTCTGCATGTCAAAAGTTTTGCTTATCATTTCGTGTCGAAAAATTACATGAATATCATCCTTAAAGTCTAGACACGTCTTACTGCCTCTATTGCATAGACAGTGTATAGATAAATTCATATCTTACTGTATATGTTATTGTTACCTTTGCCTAACAGCTTCCGTAGATTCCTCCGTAACTTATGGGATTTTAGTATTATATATGCATATGTAAATTATGTATTGCAGGGTACTAATCTACATCCTATAATATATTTTTTTATCAAAAATCCTTCATCTGATCGTACAAGAAGAATCCCTCAACCAGTTCAAATTCCTCGGATTCCGACAGCTATTCCGGCATGGAGTTTCACCTAAGCTCCGAAAGCGGTGTCACCAGAATGAATCATGAATTCAGCCATCCCCAATTCATCTGATGGGTTCGTAGTCTACTAAATCATTGGAGACAAGAAGAAGGCGATCCTTTCCACCAACCTAATTCACCTCTTGGCGAAGAACCTGAAGCACTTACCGGTGAACCAGTCTGAAATATCATTTTCACCCTCATTTCTCGAATATCTCGTCATGATTAAATAATATCTCAGATTCTCTAAACCTTATTCATTCGCTCGTTCCAATCGACAATCATCCCGGAATAATAGAAGAAGTCAACAAACTTAGCGCTCGAAAAATAAATTTGGAGGAAATGGTGCAGAATTTACTAGCTTTAACAACATCATCGGCCCAACAGTACCACCAACAACCCAAGTTTCAACATCACATGCCTCAATATCTCATTCTGTATCTCGAGAATAATCATCATTAGACATGACGTTCTACATCATTTATCTTCGTTCAACATGGCGATTATGTAATCTCTAATGTTTCAGAGATTAAATATTCTTGTTCTAACGGTAAATCAAATGAGTTTAATATCATATTAACTCATTAAATCCATGATTACATCTGAAGAAAATACATATGTATATATATGTTTTCATAAAGATTGTAATTAAAAATTCTTTCGTACAAACTGTTAATGGTGAAAATATTTTAACGGGTAGGTAATACCCGAGGAATATTTAGATTTCACATTAATAAGTTACACTGTACATTCTTTCAATTCCAATTCAACAGTCATTTACTATCCTACCTACATCCACAGATATACGAATCCGTTCACCACAGAATAACTATTTTCATCCAATTTCATATTTGGATTTTGATTTATCAGAATCCAACAAGTGGCATAATGAAGAAAAAATTGGACAAAATAAAATTTGTTAGAAACAAACAAATTAACTATGAGAAATTTTGTTAAGAATCCACGCTAACTGTTCCTAGCTAACTGTTCCTAGCTAACTGTTAATTCCGTATTACCTTTTATTTATCGCAATTTATTTATCGCAATTGATTTATTGCAATTTATTTATCGCATTTTATTTATCGCAATTTACATTCTCGCAATTTTATTTATCATCATTTAATTCATGTTATTTATTTATTACACACTTTAAATATCGGGACACGTATACAAGGTTTTGACATATCATATCGACGCATCTATATATATAATTTGGAATAACCATAGACACTCTATATGCAGTAATGCTGGAGTTAGCTATACAGGGTTGAGGTTGATTCTATAATAATATATATAGTTTGAGTTGTGATCGAGTCTGAGACATGTACACGGCTCACGATACGTATTAATTAATTCAACTATTATAAATTAAATTATATATGAATTATTGAATTGCTAACTGTGGACTATCAACTGTGGACTGCCAAAATTGGACAATTAAAATAAATTAAAATATTGATTATAACATATGAAACTCAACATTTCTTCAAGTTTGCCACTTGATTTCATCTTAAACCTCATTTGTATCTTGACAATTCCAGTCTGCGTTCAAACCTTTCATGATTCTTGAAAACACCTCAATCGAGAGGATGAACCAACCACACTTCAGCTATGGAAGGAAGGATTTATACATATAGTTATGCACCTGAAAACACTCGGAACCTGAATAAACGTTAACACGTATCTGTGCTAATTCTTTTGGCATTGTTATTACCAAAAAAAAATCAATTTGCAATTTCTTTTCAAATTAGCCAAATTTGTCACAGCTCCAGCAAGTCAACTTCGACTTTTCAGTCAGACTAACCTTACTAAAACCTTGATATATATGCGTGCTCTTTTATTATTACCAGGGAACTTTTTATATTCCATCATATTACCAGCAGACGTACCAGCAACCTCGTTGCTCCTTGGCTTAAATCTCTTTGACAAAACACTATATTTATCTATTGAAGTCTTATCATGAACTCATCAGCATCTTGTAACGAGAACTGTCATACCAATTACCGAGAATCAACAATCGGTACTTTGAAAACTCACAGCATATCTACATCAACAGTTATATGTATAACATTTATCTCTTAAGAATTATGATCTTTCATTCTGAAATTCTGAAAAGCACTCAGTCTACAAATCAATACTTTGAATGTTGAAAAAGCTGAATGAAGCAGCAGAAACCGTAGACAACTGAAAACGACCTTAATCATCGGAAGTTTGATGATAAGGAAAAGTATGTTGGAAAAGCTCAGAAAAGTTGGAACTGGAAAACGGATTGAGCTAACCACTAAGGAGACTAAGGACAAATACAAGGACCACACCCTGTATTCAAAGAATCCAGGTAATTCTGGTTCCGTTGAAATCTTTAGAGAATATCTTGCTCCTAAGTCATGTTAAAAATCTTGCGGAAAATTTTTCTTCATCAACCTTCGAACTTGGAAATTCCAAAATATCATCATAAATATCTTCGATATTTTTGAGGATATTTTCATAAATATTCTCGTCCAAAATTATATACCTCTTCATGCTTCCTGTGTTTCATTATATTGGAAACTTCTGTAAAAACTAAGTTTAATTAATGAATGAATTCTGGAGAAATGTAAAGAAATTGATGCATGAATTAGTATAATATAATGACACTTGATCAACGTGATTATATTACAGTAAGTCATGCTGAGTTTCTAATGAAACGTGATGATTCACAGATCATAACGTCATCATGTGCCATGTTACATAACTCTTTCATTCTGCTTAACTACTGAACATATCAAGAAAGAATATTCTTGATAGTTCTATTCTCAGTGATTCAGGTAATTTAACAAATCAAATCGTGCGAGTATGTTCTTTCTCATTTAGAACATTAAGTTCATTCGAAACTCCATACTTACGAATTCTGGACCATTACTCACTTTACTAGAGATCGAGAGCATAATAAAAAGGCAAAGAGCTCCAAAATATAAGAGAAAATATAAAGCCCAAGGTAATAGTAGAAGTAAATAGATTTTTCTGGATATTAATATGAATAGCAATATAAAGACACGGTATAATTAAGAATAGTAGCACCCCAAGGTAATAGTAGAAGTAAATAGATTTTTCTGGTGGAATATTGAAAAGAAGGATGACAGAATTAATAATTAGGAAAATATCAAGGAATAGAACGGGATTAAGCATTTTCATAATCTTTTCGATGTATGAACTAAGAAAGAAAGTATAGGAATGGTGAGAATAATGGAACGGAAGAGTTTAATTTATAAGGGAAATATCAGACAGAGTAATCAAGGCAGGTCACCGTATTTAATTATAAAGATCTTAATTTCGTTATTCGCCGAAGAATCAAATCTTTTAGATTTCGAAGATTTTCTTTAATCCCTTGAATTTGGGAATTCAACCATGACTAGTGAAAGGTTGAAGAAACCTGCTTATCTCATTTCACTCTTTTGTGATAACTTCATTCGTGCTCTTCGAATAATCGGATTGTTTTATACATATTACTTAATGATGATAAAACTCTATTTATCAGCTCATATGTGACATGAAAACATACTTATTGTCATCCATGACCATCCCACTCAAATTTCGGGACGAAATTTCTTTAACGGGTAGGTACTGTAACGACCCGGAAATTTTTGACCAAATTTAAACTTAATCTTTATATGTTTTCGATACGATAAGCAAAGTTTGTAAGGTTAAATATCAAAAATTTTGAACTATTTTCATATATTAAATTACCAAATGACGATATTCGATGATTCACGAACCTTTAATAGTAATTAGAAATGTGTATATAAATAACTAAACATGTAAATAATTATATATTATAAATTATATTATATTAACGAAACTATCATGTGATTTAGTCATTAAAGAAAAACTTACACTTGTTATTTAAAACTATTTATTTAAATAAAGAGAGTAGATTAAATTGTTAAAATTAACAAAAGTATTTAACATTATAATTAGGGTATTTGTTAATAATATTTACGTAATATTTAAAATATAATTAAATATGTAAGTAGTATATATATGTATATATATATATATATATATATATATATATATATATATATATATATATATGATTGAGATACAAAATTATTGATTGTATGAATACTATTATATATATAAAAATTAAATATTCAATGTATATATATTATGACATTACCTAACTCATAACATATAATATTAATACATGTGATTACAAAATAAAACATAGTTACAATATTTACTTTCATTAAAAATTTAAATGTTAATATTAGAATTATTATCAGTATTAGATATAAAAATCGATACATGTAATTTGTTACATTACTATTATTACTATTCTCGAATTATTTTTATCATTATCACTAAAAATCATTATATCTTTATAGTTATCATTATTAACATTATTATTAATAACTATCATGATCTTTATTACTTATATTAAAAGTATTTTTATTAGTAAGATATTTATATTAATTATAAAAATATATATATATATATATATATATATAAAATAAAATCATGGACAGATACAAAAATATGTTAGAACTCAACATCAACCTTTTATAATTTTTGGATTCTGTGTGACGCCCCGTACAAAACCATCGTGTACGATTCACCAACAACAGGATCTTTACACGGTTGAATACTACATGCTGTTTGAAAACCAGTTTGCATTCATAAAAAGATAACGTTTTACAAAAGATAGCGCGCATCCTATGAATAGGAGCATAAACATAATTATTTGACCCTAAGGTCGTTACAAAGCCATTGTTTGAAATTAACACAAACTACGAATGCCACAGAAAAGTTCCATGAATGAGACATCTCTAGTAATGCAGCGGATAACTAATACAGCAGGTCCTTAACAGCAATTCAATAACAGCATGACAGCAAATCTAACAGCGGAAGCAAGAAACCTCTAGGCACCTGAGAAATATACGCTTAAAAGTTAACACGAATGTTGGTGAGCTATAGTTTAAGTTGTAATAGTAACGTAAGATAGGCCACGAGATTTCAGTGCTGCAACAGCGTATCAAAACAGTATGAAAAGTATATGCATAACCGTGGGCACCCGGTAACTAGACTTAACGTTTATAACCCCCTGAATGTACACTTGGCGAGTGCGTATGTTTACGAAGTATTAAACACCCATTAAATGCTAGCGCGACTAGCCCGAGTGGGGATGTCAAACCCTATGGATCCATATCTAAGATTCGCGTTCACCGGTTCAAAGACCAATGACTAAACGTTACCGTGCTAAAGGGAATGTTTATGCCGTTATATAACCCACACACATATAAAGTTTAAGTACTCGTGCCTAACATGTAAAATGTAAAAAGCGCATGTATTCTCTGAAATGTCCCGTTCTTATTGATTAAAAACGTTCCCTATTAATTGATTTCGTTGCGAGGTTTTGACCTCTATATGAGACGTTTTTCAAAGACTGCATTCATTTTTAAAACAAACCATAACCTTTATTTCATAGATAAAGGTTTTAAAAAGCTTTACGTAGATTATCAAATAATGATAATCTAAAATATCCTGTTTACACACGACCATTACATAATGGTTTACAATACAAATATGTTACAACAAAATAAGTTTCTTGATTGCAGTTTTTACACAATATCATACAAGCAAGGACTCCAAATCTCGTCCTTATTTAAGTATGCGACAGCGGAAGCTCTTAATAATCACCTGAGAATAAACACGCTTAAAACATCAACAAAAATGTTGGTGAGTTATAGGTTTAACCTATATATATCAAATCATAATAATAGACCACAAGATTTCATATTTCAATACACATCCCATACATAGAGATAAAAATCATTCATATGGTGAACACCTGGTAACCGACATTAACAAGATGCATATATAAGAATATCCCCATCATTCCGGGACACCCTTCGGATATGATATAAATTTCAAAGTACTAAAGCATCCGGTACTTTCGATGGGGTTTGTTAGGCCCAATAGATCTATCTTTAGGATTCGCGTCAATTAGTAGATCGGTTTACTAATTCTTAGGCTACCAAGCAAAAGGGGCATATTCGGCTTCGATCATTCACCCATATAATGTAGTTTCAATTACTTGTGTCTATTTCATAAAACATTTATAAAACTGCATGTATTCTCATCCCAAAATATTAGATTTTAAAAGTGGGACTATAACTCACTTTCACAGATTTTTACTTCGTCGGGAAGTAAGACTTGGCCACTGGTCGATTCACAAACCTATAACAAATATGTACATATATATCAAAGTATGTTCATAATATATTTGCAACACTTTTAATACATTTTGATGTTTTAAGTTTATTAAGTCAGCTGTCCTCATTAGTAACCTACAACTAGTTGTCCACAGTTAGATGTACAGAAATAAATCGATATATACTATCTTGAATCAATCCACGACCCAGTGTATACACGTCTCAGGCTAGATCACAACTCAAAGTATATATATTTTTGGAATCAACCTCAACCCTGTATAGCTAACTCCAACATTACTGCATATAGAGTGTCTATGGTTGTTCCAAATAACATATACACATGTGTCGATATGATATGTCAAAACATTTGCATACGTGTCTATGGTATCCCAAGATTACATAATATATTAGAATACATGTATAATACAATATAAGTTAGCTAGGATATGATTTGTATAGAATTTTTAAGATTTCCCGTAGCTACAAAAATCAATAAATATTCAATTTTGTTTTACCCATAACTTCTTCATTTTAAATCCGTTTTGAGTGAATCAAATTGCTATGGTTTCATATTGAACTATATTTTATGAATCTAAATAGAAAAAGTATTGGTTTATAGTCGAAAATATAAGTTACAAGTCGTTTTTGTAAGAGGTAGTCATTTCAGTCGAAAGAACGACGTCTTGATGACCATTTTGAAAAACATACTTCCACTTTGAGTTTAACCATGATTTTTGGATATAGTTTCATGTTCATAAGAAAAATCATTTTCCCAGAAGAACAACTTTTAAATCAAAGTTCATCATAGTTTTTAATTATCAAACCCAAAACAGCCCGCGGTGTTACTACGACGGCGTATGTCCAGTTTTACGGTATTTTTCGTGTTTCCAGGTTTTAAATCATTAAGTTAGCATATCATATAGATATAGAACATGTGTTTAGTTGATTTTAAAGGTCAATTTAGAAGGATTAACTTTTGTTTGCGAACAAGTTTAGAATTAACTAAACTATGTTCTAGTGATTTCAAGTTTAAACCTTCGAATAAGATAGCTTTATATGTATGAATCGAATGATGTTATGAACATAATTACTACCTTAAGTTTTGTGGATAAACCTACTAGAAAAGAGACAAATAGATCTAGCTTCAAAGGATCTTGGATGGCTTGAAAGTTCTTGAAGTAGAATCATGACACGAAAACAAGTTCAAGTAAGATTTCCACTCGAAATAAGATTGTTATAGTTATAGAAATTGTTATAGTTATATTAGAAAGATATCTTACTGTAAATAAGAAAGATTTCTTGAGATTGGATGATCACTCTACAAGATTGGAAGTAAGCTAGCAAACTTGGAAGTATTCTTGATTTTATGAAACTAGAACTTGTAGAATTTATGAAGAACACTTAGAACTTGAAGATAGAACTTGAGAGAGATCAATTAGATGAAGAAAATTGAAGAATGAAAGTATTTTTAGGTGTTTTTGGTCGTTGGTGTATGGATTAGATATAAAGGATATGTAATTTTGTTTTCTTGTAAATAAGTCATGAATGATTACTCATATTTTTGTAATTTTATGAGATATTTCATGCTAGTTGCCAAATGATGGTTCCCACATGTGTTAGGTGACTCACATGGGCTGCTAAGAGCTGATCATTGTAGTGTATATACCAATAGTACATACATCTAAAAGCTGTGTTATGTACGAGTACGAATACGGGTGCATACGAGTAAAATTGTTGATGAAACTCAACGAGGATGCAATTGTAAGCATTTTTGTTAAGTAGAAGTATTTTGATAAGTGTCTTGAAGTCTTTCAATAGTGTATGAATACATATTAAAACACTACATGTATATACATTTTAACTGAGTCGTTAAGTCATCATTAGTCGTTACATGTAAGTGTTGTTTTGAAACCTTTAGGTTAACGATCTTGTTAAATGTTGTTAACCCAATGTTTATAATATCAAAATTTTAAATTATTATATTATCATGATAATATGATGTATGAATATCTCTTAATATGATATATATACATTAAATGTCGTTACAACGATAATCGTTACATATATGTCTCGTTTCAAAATCATTAAGTTAGTAGTCTTGCTTTTACATATGTAGTTCATGGTTAATATACTTAATGATATGTTTACTTATAATAATATCATGTTAACTATATATATATCCATATATATGTCATCATATAGTTTTTACAAGTTTTAACGTTCGTGAATCACCGGTCAACTTGGGTGGTCAATTGTCTATATGAAACCTATTTCAATTAATCAAGTCTTAACAAGTTTTATTGCTTAACATGTTGGAAACACTTAATCATGTAAATAACAATTTCATTTAATATATATATAAACATAGAAAAGTTCGGGTCACTACAGTACCTACCCGTTAAATAAATTTCTTCCTGAAATTTTAAGCAGTTGGAGGTGTTGACGTATCTTCTGGAAATAATTGCGGGTATTTCTTCTTCATCTGATCTTCTCATTCCCAGGTGAACTCGGGTCCTCTACGAGCATTCTATCGAACCTTAACAATTGGTATCTTGTTTTTCTTAAGTCTTTTAACCTCACGATCCATTATTTCGACGGGTTCTTCGATAAATGGAAGTTTTTCGTTGATTTGGATTTCATCTAATGGAATAGTGAGATCTTCTTTAGCAAAACATTTCCTCAAATTCGAGACGTGGAAAGTGTTATGTACAGCTGCGAGTTGTTGAGGTAACTCAAGTCGGTAAGCTACTGGTCTGGCACGATCAATAATCTTGAATGGTCCAATATACCTTGGATTTAATTTCCCTCATTTACCAAATCGAACAACGCCTTTCCAAGGTGAAACTTTAAGCATGACCATCTCTTCAATTTCAAATTCTATATCTTTTCTTTTAATGTCAGCGTAGCTCTTTTGTCGACTTTGGGCGGTTTTCAACCGTTGTTGAATTTGGATGATCTTCTCGATAGTTTCTTGTAATCTCTCTGGACCCGTAATATGTCTATCCCCTACTTCACTCCAACAAATTGGAGACCTGTACTTTCTACCATAAAGTGCTTCAAACGGCGCCATCTCTGTGACGACCCGGGAATTTCTGACCAAATTTAAACTTAATCTTTATATGTTTCTGACACGATAAGCAAAGTATGTAATGATGAGTCTAGAAAATTTTGAAACGATGTTCATATATTCAATTGACCTTCGACTGCTCTCGACGATTCACGAACAATTAATTTTAAATAGATATGTGTGTATGTATATATAAATAATAATTCGAAATATAATTTGATGTATTATATATTGTTGTTATTAAAAATTAATAAAATAAAAAAATAAGATATTATAATAATTATTATTTAAAATATATCTCTATATATAAATAAACTATAGTAAAAATAAATATTAAATGCTTGTAATACTCGTTTGATGTTCCGATGTATATTAAGCAAGTTAAATTTGAACTTATGTAATTTTAAAATAAAAGGTGATCCGAAAATGAGTTATATGAGTTATAGGCTTATTAAAATATATTTAGGATCGAATCATTAAATTTTAACACTTTTTATATTTCACTCATAAATGAGAGGGACAGTTGATGTAACTTTTTTTTTTAATAAATTAGTGATCGAATTTTATACCATAATGACCAAAATAAATAAATATGATTAATTTAAAAATATGGGATTTTTCTGAACACTTTTATTCGTCACTGAGTAAACAACGGAGTACGAAATAATAGTTTGTTTAAACTGTCGGCACAATAATCTAATTCTTGAGGCTGCTAACTGCTTCTTTCGCACGATTTGTTTTCAATTGATATTTTAAATATTATTATATATATATATATATATATATATATATATATATATATATATATATATATATATATATATATATATATATATATATTAAATAAACATTCACTAGACTTTGTCGTTGAAATTAGGCAATTAAGATGTCACACCACATTTCAATCACATTTCAAAGCTTTTACTTTTTTGTTTGTGTCTTCACCATGCAACTTTACTGAAGTATATATATACATAGATATTAATATAAACCATGAAACCATCATGTTCCTTGATCACTGTTAGCCAAATTTTTATATCAACCAATCATCATCATTTTACAAAGAAACTATGGCCTTCTTTTATTGCTTGTTTTGCCACACGAACAAACCACCCAAAACAACCCGCAAATTTTTATTTTCTTTCTATACCGTGTTTACTACTAACTAGCTTATATATATTATATAATAAGTGACATTCTTAAATTTAATATCCAACTAGTTGTATGGATTGTAATAATGTCATGACTTCTCTTTCATTTAGTTTCACATATAATTTTATATTTGCAACATGCTCAACAATTACCTTAATCATTTGAATTCTTTTTACCAACTCCCTTGACAACTAGCTCATTTATTGTATTTAAAATTTAATCAGTGTATTCATTTTACTAAACTCCAAATTAACAATCACGGATCTAATTTAAGTTTGCTTTTTGTGATAATATGTTACTTAGTTAATGTATATTATTATTTTGTTTTATATTTCCAACATGTATTGTGACGATCGCTCCAAATCCATATGGACAAACACGTCATTCATTGATTTCATTGCGAGGTATTTGACCTCTATATGATACATTTTGTAAACATTGCATTCTTTTGAAAAGGCACACCATAAATGAATATTTAAATCAAAGGTTTTCGACATCTGATGATTTCTACATATAGACAATCACCATAAATAATAGTTTACAACAGTATTTCCGTTGACAATGCAGTCAAAATAAGATACATGGTGATGATTTGGTGAATGCAACGTCTCCTTGAAAAATATGTCATGTAAGACTCCATGCACATAGCTTGTTTAACATCTAAGCAAACAGCGGAAGACTTCTAGGAAACCTGAGAATAAACATGCTAACAAGTGTCAACACAAAGGTTGGTGAGTTCATAGTTTTAATGTTGCGCATAATCTGTATATAAAGGTGGATCACAAGATGTCATAACCCGTCCTTAACCATAAGAACGTGTTAGATAACGTATGATTTCATTGCGAGGTATTGACCTCTATATGCGACATTTTTAAAAGAAAAACTGCATATATTATACATTACAAACCATGATCCTTATTTTTGATACAAGCTTTGGACAATAAAAAGATGATTATCGTTTAGCGATAATCTTCGACTTACAAACTTTACAAATAATGATAACAACACGGTTTCTAGCATATTTTACAACACAAATCCTTGGGTATGCAGTCTTATTTTTGACACAAATATGCGTACGCAAGATCCTGCTTAGATTCAACATGATGCAGCGGAAGCTTTTAGAAATCACCTGAGAATAGACATGTTTTAAAAGGTCAACATAAAGTTGGTGAGATATAGGTTTAATGCCGGCAGCAATATATATATATATATAGACCACAAGATTTCGTATATAAACAGTTTAATAAAAATATTCTAAGTGGTTAAGCACTTGGTAACCATACTTAACATTCAATCACGTCGCATATTCCCTTTAATATGAAATCTTACTACACCGTACCAAGTGTAGTCACAAAACGAAGTACTGTGCAACCGTTGAATACTGGTCGTCCAGTCCGGTTGGGGTTGTCAGGCCCGATAGATCTATCAACAGGATTCGCGTTTACAATACCGCTGTAAATATTAGTTACCAAGCTACAGGGAAGTATGCCAGTGGTACAACTCAACGTAGAATATATTTTTCAGTTACTTGTGTCCATAACGTAAAACATAAAATACATGTATTCTCATCCCGAAATATTTAGAGTTTAAAAGTGGGACTATATACTCACTTTCGCCTTGAAGATATATATAATTTGACTTGGTCTCCGGTTGATATCACGAACCTATCCATATATAATATATCAATATGTTTTCATTTTAAACAAACGTCACATATATATACTTGTTATACTTTTAATACTTTGAATAATTCCTTAGTCCGTAGTTAGCAGCTCGTTGTTAGTAATTCAATTTTAATGGTACATTTTTAGATGTTTAATATACCCGCAATGAAATAAATAAAAACCCCCAACAAAATAAATAAAACCCCATCGTATATGTATTGGTCGAGATTAATCTTGACCCACGGTACCGGTGTTGTCAAATGACGTGTTGCGTACATAAAGTACTAGTGTTGTCAAATGACGTGTTGCGTACAAACATGGGATCTTATGATTAATCTTCTCGTGTTGTTTACGGGTGATCCTGAACCATATAAAATTGAATTATAAGTACATATATATAAAATATCATGTTATCTTAAAAATATGTGATTTATTTAATTTTTCCCAATTAATCCCGAAGTTAAACTAGTATTGGATAACCAATTTTGTTTCGGTCATAGTTTCTTCGTTACAACTCTGTTTTCGTTGATTCAACTTGCCATCTCCTTGGATCGAGTCCCTCTTTAAGACTATGAACTGAAAATACCTTGGTTTGTATTCAAAATCACACGGCATAGGTGAAACTTTAGTGAAACTTATGAAGTTAAACATTTTCCTTTATGTAAACAACCTTAAATGATTATTTTTCTAAAAATACTTATACTTTGAATTAAATCATGAAATTTTTATGTGTTATCATATTCTTAGTAAAAATCATTTTTCCAAAACATAAACCTCCAATTCAAAGTTTAAGATGGTTTTTAATTATCCAACCCAAAACAGTCCCCGGTTGCACTCCGACGTCGTAAAAACAGTTTTTAAGGTATTCTTTGAAAAACCAAGTTATACCTTGTTAAATTAGCATATACTTAAGTTATATTACAGGTCTTGAAGTATTTTAAAAGTTAAGTTAGAAGGATCTATTTAGTTTGCAAACAAGTTTGAAAACATTCAAACTATGTTCTTGTTGTTAAATTTTTATACCACAAAATAAGATAGCTATATATATATGAATCGAAAAAGGTTATGAACATAGATTCTACCTCAAGTTCCTTGGACAAGGTTGCTGTAAAAGAGGAGTAAAAAGCTAGAACCAAAAGGGTGATGGAAGTGGATGAAAGATTGGAAGTAAGTTTGTGTTCTTGGAAGGATTTCTTGAAGTGTTTTTGTATGATTTTCTTATGGTGTTTAAGTAAGGTTTTTGAAGCTAGATCTTCAAGGTTTCTTGCTGAATGATTATGGAGTTCAAAGGTTAAGAGAGAGTGTATGTTTTAGCTAAGATAATTGAAGTTAAAATGAAACAAAATGATGATACATATAAGCTCCATAAAAACGTGATTTTAAAGGATACATGGACAAAATTTTAGTTTGTATTTTTGTAATTAGTCTTACAATCATTCAAAAGTAATTACCTTATACATAAGGCATTGAACAAGGGCTGGTTGGTGGTTATTTGATGTGTATATACCAATAGTAAATACGTATAGAAGCTAGGTATGATACGAGTATATATACTCTAGATATACGTATAGAAATTTTGTGAAAAATGGAATGAGGATTCAAATATAGCTATCTTTTGTGAATACACTTATATGGTTTTATGTATTTAAGTTCTTAAAAGTGATTAAATACATTACTTATACGATATATGTATAAACATTATAGGTTATAAGTATTTAAGTCAAATAACGTTACGTATGGTTATCGTTTTGAAAACGTAAGTTAGTAGTTTCAAAATATACTTATAACTTATTGTTATTAATACAAAATAAGATATTAAAACATTCTTAGATCATGTTAAATATGTATATATACATATATGTACATAAACGTATAATTATCATATATTGTATAGTTCGTGATATCATCGGTCAAACTAGACGGTCAAACGTTGTGTAAATCTCTTTTCGAAAACAAAAGTCTCAACAATTTGGATTGCTTATCATGTTGGTAAGGTTTAATTTATGTAAATATTAATCTTATAAGTATAGAACGATCGAAAAAGTGCGGGTCTTTACATTACCTCCCCGTTAAATAAATTTCGTCCCGAAATTTTAAAATTGTACCTATTTTGCGTCATCGAGAAACAAGTGTGGATACTTTTGTTTCATCTGATCCTCTCATTCCCAAGTAAACTCAGGACCTCTTCTAGCACTCCAACGAACCTTAACAATCGGTATATTGCTCTGTTTGAGCTGTTTAACTTCACGGTCCATGATTTCGATTGGTTCTTCGACGAATTGTAGTTTCTCGTCGACATGGATTTCTTCAAGAGGAATGGTGAGGTCTTCCTTTGCAAGACACTTCTTAAGGTTCGAGACATGAAAGGTATTATGTACTCCGGCGAGTTGTTGCGGTAACTCGAGTCGATAAGCTACCGGTCCAATGCGTTCGATGATCTTGAACGGGCCTACATATCTTGGGTTCAGTTTACCCCTTTTTCCGAAACGTATCACACCTTTCCAAGGTGACACCTTTAGCATAACCATGTCACCGATCTGAAACTCTAATGGTTTCCTTCGGACATCGGCGTAGCTCTTTTGGCGACTACGGGCTGTTTTTAATCTCTCCTTAATTTGTACTATCTTCTCAGTCGTTTCGTGTATGATCTCAGGACCAGTTAATTGTCGATCTCCTACTTCATTCCAACAAATAGGAGATCTACACTTCCTTCCATACAATGCTTCGAATGGCGCAGCTCCAATGCTCGCATGATAACTATTATTATACGAGAATTCTGCTAACGGTAAATACTTATCCCATCCATTTCCAAAATCGATCACACATGCTCTGAGCATGTCTTCGAGAGTCTGAATCGTTCTTTCACTCTGCCCGTCGGTTTGTGGATGATATGCGGTACTCATATCCAACCGAGTTCCTAGTGCCTCCTGTAGTGCTTGCCAGAATTTTGAGGTAAATCTACTATCACGATCGGATATAATGGAAATAGGTATTCCATGCCTTGAAACAACTTCCTTTATATACAATCGTAATAGTTTCTCCATTCTATCCGTTTCCTTTATAGGCAAGAAATGTGCAGATTTGGTGAGACGATCAACAATCACCCAAATGGTGTCGTATCCCCAGGCAGTCTTAGGTAACTTCGTGATGAAATCCATGGTAATACCATCCCATTTCCATTCTGGGATTTCTGGTTGTTGAAGTAATCCTGACGGCTTTTGGTGTTCTGCTTTGACTTTGGAACAAGTTAAACACTCTCCAACATATGTTGCTACGTCCGTCTTTATATTAGGCCACCAATAACGTGTCTTAAGATCTTGATACATCTTTCCAACTCCAGGATGAATCGAGTATCTTGTCTTATGTGCCTCGTTCAATATCAACTTCCTTAATCCACCCAACTTCGGTACCCAAATACGGTTTGCAAAATATCGAATTCCGTCTTCCCGTATAACGAGTTGCTTCTCATACTTCTTCATTATTTCCTTTCTTATGTTTTCTTTACTAAGTGCTTCTTGTTGAACCTCTTTGATTTGTGAATTGAGATTCATGCGAATTTTTATGTTCATCGCTCGAACTCGAATTGGTTCTCGTTCCTTTCTGCTTAAAGCATCGGCCACTACGTTTGCTTTCCCGGGATGATAGCGAATTTCACAATCATAATCGTTTATCAGCTCGACCCACCTACGTTGCCTCATGTTCAGCTGTTTCTGATCAAAAATATGTTGAAGACTTTTATGATCAGTAAACACAGTGAATTTAACCCCATACAAGTAGTGTCTCCACATCTTCAATGCAAACACGACTGCTCCCAATTCTAAATCATGCGTCGTATAATTCCGCTCGTGAATCTTCAATTGTCGAGATGCGTATGCAATCACTTTCTTCCGTTGCATAAGAACACAACCAAAACCTTGTCGCGAAGCGTCACAATATATTTCAAAATCATCGTTCCCTTCTGGTAACGATAAAATAGGCGCCGTAGTTAACTTCGTCTTCAGTATTTGAAATGCGTTCTCCTGATCCGAGGTCCATTCATATTTCTTCCCTTTTTGTGTTAACGCTGTCAACGGCTTAGCTATTCGGGAAAAATCTTGAATAAACCTTCTATAATAACCGGCTAAACCCAAAAATTGACGTATCTGTGTTGGTGTCTTAGGAGTCTCCCATTTTTCAATGGCTTCAGTTTTTGCTGGATCAACCTGAATTCCTTTGCTACTAACAACGTGACCAAGAAATTGCACTTCTTTCAACCAGAAAGCACATTTAGAAAATTTAGCATATAGTTGTTCCTTTCTCAACAACTCCAATATCAACCTTAAATGCTCTTCATGCTCTTGCTCACTCTTAGAATAGATAAGAATATCATCAATGAAAACGATAACAAACTTATCTAAATATGGACTACAAACTCGATTCATGAGGTCCATGAATACAGCTGGCGCATTCGTCAATCCAAACGGCATGACCAAAAATCCGTAATGACCATAACGTGTCCGAAAAGCAGTTTTCGGAATATCTTCTTCTTTGACACGTAATTGATGATAACCCGATCTTAGATCGATTTTTGAATAAACACATGATCCTTGCAATTGATCAAATAAGTCATCAATTCTCGGTAGTGGATACCGATTCTTGATAGTTAACTTATTTAATTCACGATAATCTATACACATCCTAAAAGATCCATCTTTCTTCTTAACAAACAAAATTGGAGCTCCCCACGGTGAAGTACTTGGTCGTATGAATCCACGGTCCAGTAATTCTTTTAACTGACTTTGAAGTTCTTTTAACTCGGACGGTGCAAGTCTATATGGCGCACGAGCCACTGGTGCAGCTCCTGGTACTAAATCTATTTGAAATTCTACAGATCTAAATGGAGGTAATCCCGGCAACTCTTCCGGAAAAACTTCAGGAAAATCTCTTGCCACAGGCACGTCGTTGATGCACTTTTCTTTGTTTTCAACTTTATTAACATGTGCTAAAATAGCATAACATCCCTTTTCTAAACACTTCTTGGCTTTCAAACAGCTAATAAGTTTTAGCTTTGAATCACCCTTCTCTCCATAAATCATCACCGGCATTTTATCCTTACAAGGAATGCGAATTGCCTTCTTGGCACACACAACTTCAACTCCTACTTTGGACATCCAGTCCATACCGACTATTACATCAAAACTTCCTAATTATACGGGTATCAAATCATTTTTAAACGTTTCTCCGGCTAAATTTATTTCACAATCACGACAAATTTTATCGGCTTTAATTAGTTTACCATTAGCTAACTCAATCATGTACTTAGCATCTAGAGGTAATGAGGAACAATTCAATCTAGTGTAAAAATTTCTACACACATAACTTCTATCGGCACCAGTATCAAATAAAATAGAGGCTGATAAGTTATTAATGGTAAACGTACCCGTAACAAGCTCCGGGTGTTCACGTGCCTCTCTAGCATTAATAACAAATGCTCTCCCACGTGCAGGTCCGACATTCTTCTCTGGATTCGGGCACTGACTCTTATAGTGACCTTGTTTTCCACACCCAAAACAAGTAACAGTAGCCAAAGCAGTTCTATTTGCGTTGGTGGCAGGAGTCTTGTTACCATTTGTAACGAGAGCCTTACAATCTTCAGCAAGATGACCCTGTCTATTACATTTGGTGCACAACACACTACAGTAACCAAAGTGATGTTTGTGACATCGGTTGCATAAAGGACTTTGTCCTTTGTAACCAAAGCCTGAACCACTACCCGCACCTTTCGGGGTTTCTGGCTTCTTAAAAGATTGTTGTTGGTAACCTCGATCATAATTTCCGTTCCACTTTCTTTTGTTACTCGATACCTTCACATCAGTAGTGAATGCTTTCTTATCCAAGATGACCTGATCCATTAGCTCGTTCACCATGGTTATAGCTTCATGAATTGTCCTAGGTTTTGATGCTGTAACGTTTGCCTTAACCTTTGAGGGCAAACCATCTTTGTACATTTCAATCTTCCGTGCTTCGGTTGGAACCAATTCAGGACATAGCAAATGAAATGTCCCGTTCTTATTGATTAAAAACGTTCCATATTAATTGATTTCGTTGCGAGGTTTTGACCTCTATATGAGACGTTTTTCAAAGACTGCATTCATTTTTAAAACAAACCATAACCTTTATTTCATAGATAAAGGTTTTAAAAAGCTTTACGTAGATTATCAAATAATGATAATCTAAAATATCCTGTTTACACACGACCATTACATAATGGTTTACAATACAAATATGTTACAACAAAATAAGTTTCTTGATTGCAGTTTTTACACAATATCATACAAGCAAGGACTCCAAATCTCGTCCTTATTTAAGTATGCGACAGCGGAAGCTCTTAATAATCACCTGAGAATAAACACGCTTAAAACATCAACAAAAATGTTGGTGAGTTATAGGTTTAACCTATATATATCAAATCATAATAATAGACCACAAGATTTCATATTTCAATACACATCCCATACATAGAGATAAAAATCATTCATATGGTGAACACCTGGTAACCGACATTAACAAGATGCATATATAAGAATATCCCCATCATTCCGGGACACCCTTCGGATATGATATAAATTTCAAAGTACTAAAGCATCCGGTACTTTCGATGGGGTTTGTTAGGCCCAATAGATCTATCTTTAGGATTCGCGTCAATTAGGGTGTCTGTTCCCTAATTCTTAGATTACCAGACTTAATAAAAAGGGGCATATTCGATTTCGATAATTCAACCATAGAATGTAGTTTCACGTACTTGTGTCTATTTTGTAAATCATTTATAAAACCTGCATGTATTCTCATCCCAAAAATATTAGATTTTAAAAGTGGGACTATAACTCACTTTCACAGATTTTTACTTCGTCGGGAAGTAAGACTTGGCCACTGGTTGATTCACGAACCTATAACAATATATACATATATATCAAAGTATGTTCAAAATATATTTACAACACTTTTAATATATTTTGATGTTTTAAGTTTATTAAGTCAGCTGTCCTCGTTAGTAACCTATAACTAGTTGTTCACAGTTAGATGTACAGAAATAAATCGATAAATATTATCTTGAATCAATCCACGACCCAGTGTATACGTATCTCAGTATTGATCACAACTCAAACTATATATATTTTGGAATCAACCTCAACCCTGTATAGCTAACTCCAACATTCACATATAGAGTGTCTATGGTTGTTCCGAAATATATATAGATGTGTCGACATGATAGGTCGAAACATTGTATACGTGTCTATGGTATCTCAAGATTACCTAATATACAATACAAGTTGATTAAGTTATGGTTGGAATAGATTTGTTACCAATTTTCACGTAGCTAAAATGAGAAAAATTATCCAATCTTGTTTTACCCATAACTTCTTCATTTTAAATCCGTTTTGAGTGAATCAAATTGCTATGGTTTCATATTGAACTCTATTTTATGAATATAAACAGAAAAAGTATAGGTTTATAGTCAGAAAAATAAGTTACAAGTCGTTTTTGTAAAGGTAGTCATTTCAGTCGAAAGAACGACGTCTAGATGACCATTTTAGAAAACATACTTCCACTTTGAGTTTAACCATAATTTTTGGATATAGTTTCATGTTCATAATAAAAATCATTTTCTCAGAATAACAACTTTTAAATCAAAGTTTATCATAGTTTTTAATTAACTAACCCAAAACAGCCCGCGGTGTTACTACGACGGCGTAAATCCGGTTTTACGGTGTTTTTCGTGTTTCCAGGTTTTAAATCATTAAGTTAGCATATCATATAGATATAGAACATGTGTTTAGTTGATTTTAAAAGTCAAGTTAGAAGGATTAACTTTTGTTTGCGAACAAGTTTAGAATTAACTAAACTATGTTCTAGTGATTACAAGTTTAAACCTTCGAATAAGATAGCTTTATATGTAAGAATCGAATGATGTTATGAACATCATTACTACCTTAAGTTCCTTGGATAAACCTACTGGAAAAGAGAAAAATGGATCTAGCTTCAACGGATCCTTGGATGGCTCGAAGTTCTTGAAGCAGAATCATGACACGAAAACAAGTTCAAGTAAGATCATCACTTGAAATAAGATTGTTATAGTTATAGAAATTGAACCAAAGTTTGAATATGATTATTACCTTGTATTAGAATGATAACCTACTGTAAGAAACAAAGATTTCTTGAGGTTGGATGATCACCTTACAAGATTGGAAGTGAGCTAGCAAACTTGAAAGTATTCTTGATTTTATGTAACTAGAACTTGTAGAATATATGAAGAACACTTAGAACTTGAAGATAGAACTTGAGAGAGATCAATTAGATGAAGAAAATTGAAGAATGAAAGTGTTTGTAGGTGTTTTTGGTCGTTGGTGTATGGATTAGATATAAAGGATATGTAATTTTGTTTTCATGTAAATAAGTCATGAATGATTACTCATATTTTTGTAATTTTATGAGATATTTCATGCTAGTTGCCAAATGATGGTTCCCACATATGTTAGGTGACTCACATGGGCTGCTAAGAGCTGATCATTGGAGTCTATATACCAATAGTACATACATCTAAAAGCTGTGTATTGTACGAGTACGAATACGGGTGCATACGAGTAGAATTGTTGATGAAACTGAACGAGGATGTAATTGTAAGCATTTTTGTTAAGTAGAAGTATTTTGATAAGTGTATTGAAGTCTTTCAAAAGTGTATAAATACATATTAAAACACTACATGTATATACATTTTAACTGAGTCGTTAAGTCATCGTTAGTCGTTACATGTAAGTGTTGTTTTTAAACCTTTAGGTTAACGGTCTTGTTAAATGTTGTTAACCCAATGTTTATAATATCAAATGAGATTTTAAATTATTATATTATCATGATATTATCATGTATGAATATCTCTTAATATGATATATATACATTAAATGTCTTTACAACGATAATCGTTACATATATGTCTCGTTTAAAAATCATTAAGTTAGTAGTCTTGTTTTTACATATGTAGTTCATTGTTAATATACTTAATGATATGTTTACTTATCATAGTATCATGTTAACTATATATATATCCATATATATGTCATCATATAGTTTTTACAAGTTTTAACGTTCGTGAATCACCGGTCAACTTGGGTGGTCAATTGTCTATATGAAACATATTTCAATTAATCAAGTCTTAACAAGTTTGATTGCTTAACATGTTGGAAAGATTTAATCATGTAAATATCAATCTCAATTAATATATATAAACATGGAAAAGTTCGGGTCACTACAGTACCTACCCGTTAAATAAATTTCGTCCCGAAATTTTAAGCTGTTGAAGGTGTTGACGAATCTTCTGGAAATAGATGCGGGTATTTCTTCTTCATCTGATCTTCACGCTCCCAGGTGAACTCGGGTCCTCTACGAGCATTCCATCGAACCTTAACAATTGGTATCTTGTTTTGCTTAAGTCGTTTAACCTCACGATCCATTATTTCGACGGGTTCTTCGATGAATTGAAGTTTTTCGTTGATTTGGATTTCATCTAACGGAATAGTGAGATCTTCTTTAGCAAAACATTTCTTTAAATTCGAGACGTGGAAAGTGTTATGTACAGCCGCGAGTTGTTGAGGTAACTCTAGTCGGTAAGCTACTGGTCCGACACGATCAATAATCTTGAATGGTCCAATATACCTTGGATTTAATTTCCCTCGTTTACTAAATCGAACAACGCCTTTCCAAGGTGCAACTTTAAGCAAGACCATCTCTCCAATTTCAAATTTTATATCTTTTCTTTTAATGTCAGCGTAGCTCTTTTGTCGACTTTGGGCGGTTTTCAACCGTTGTTGAAATTGGATGATCTTCTCGGTAGTTTCTTGTATAATCTCCGGACTCGTAATCTGTCTATCCCCCACTTCACTCCAACAAATCGGAGACCTGCACTTTCTACCATAAAGTGCTTCAAACGGTGCCATCTCAATGCTTGAATGGTAGCTGTTGTTGTAGGAAAATTCTGCTAACGGTAGATGTCGATCCCAACTGTTTCCGAAATCAATAACACATGCTCGTAGCATGTATTCAAGCGTTTGTATCGTCCTTTCGCTCTGCCCATCAGTTTGTGGATGATAGGCAGTACTCATGTCTAGACGAGTTCCTAATGCTTGCTGTAATGTCTGCCAGAATCTTGAAATAAATCTGCCATCCCTATCAGAGATAATAGAGATTGGTATTCCATGTCTGGAGACGACTTCCTTCAAATACAGTCGTGCTAACTTCTCCATCTTGTCATCTTCTCTTATTGGTAGGAAGTGTGCTGATTTGGTGTGACGATCAACTATTACCCAAATAGTATCAAAACCACTTGCAGTCCTTGGCAATTTAGTGATGAAATCCATGGTAATGTTTTCCCATTTCCATTCCGGGATTTCGGGTTGTTGAAGTAGACCTGATGGTTTCTGATGCTCAGCTTTGACCTTAGAACACGTCAAACATTCTCCTACGTATTTAGCAACATCGGCTTTCATACCCGGCCACCAAAAATGTTTCTTGAGATCCTTGTACATCTTCCTCGTTCCAGGATGTATTGAGTATCTGGTTTTATGAGCTTCTCTAAGTACCATTTCTCTCATATCTCCAAATTTTGGTACCCAAATCCTTTCAGCCCTATACCGGGTTTCGTCTTCCCGAATATTAAGATGCTTCTCCGATCCTTTGGGTATTTCATCCTTTAAATTTCCCTCTTTTAAAACTCCTTGTTGCGCCTCCTTTATTTGAGTAGTAATGTTATTATGAATCATTATATTCATAGATTTTACTCGAATGGGTTCTCTGTCCTTCCTGCTCAAGGCATCGGCTAGCACATTTGCCTTCCCCGGGTGGTAACGAATCTCAAAGTCGTAATCATTCAATAATTCAATCCACCTACGCTGCCTCATATTCAGTTGTTTCTGATTAAATATGTGTTGAAGACTTTTGTGGTAGGTATATATAATACTTTTGACCCCATATAAGTAGTGCCTCCAAGTCTTTAATGCAAAAACAACCGCGCCTAATTCCAAATCATGCGTCGTATAATTTTGTTCGTGAATCTTCAATTGTCTAGACGCATAAGCAATCACCTTCGTTCGTTGCATTAATACACAACGGAGACCTTGCTTTGATGCATCACAATAAATCACAAAATCATCATTCCCTTCAGGCAATGACAATATAGGTGCCGTAGTTAGCTTTTTCTTCAATAACTGAAACGCTTTCTCTTGTTCATCATTCCATTCAAATTTCTTCCCTTTATGCGTTAATGCAGTCAAGGGTTTTGCTATTCTGGAAAAGTCTTGGATGAACCTTCTGTAGTAACCAGCTAGTCCTAAAAACTGGCGTATGTGTTTCGGAGTTTTCGGGGTTTCCCACTTTTCAACAGTTTCTATCTTTGCCGGATCCACCTTAATACCTTCTTTGTTCACTATGTGACCGAGGAATTGAACTTCTTCCAACCAAAATGCACACTTTGAAAATTTAGCGTACAATTCTTCCTTCCTCAATACTTCTAACACCTTTCTAAAATGTTCACCGTGTTCTTGGTCATTCTTTGAGTAAATAAGTATGTCATCAATGAAAACAATGACAAACTTGTCAAGGTATGGTCCACACACTCGGTTCATAAGGTCCATGAACACAGCTGGTGCATTAGTTAAACCAAACGGCATGACCATAAACTCGTAATGACCGTAACGTGTTCTGAAAGCAGTCTTTGGAATATCATCTTCTTTCACCCGCATTTGATGATACCCGGAACGTAAGTCAATCTTTGAATAAACAGACGAGCCTTGTAGTTGATCAAATAAGTCGTCGATTCTCGGTAGTGGGTAGCGGTTCTTGATGGTAAGTTTGTTCAACTCTCGGTAGTCGATACACAACCTGAATGTACCATCTTTCTTCTTGACAAACAAAACAGGAGCTCCCCACGGTGATGTGCTTGGTCGAATGAAACCACGCTCTAAAAGTTCTTGTAATTGGCTTTGCAGTTCTTTCATCTCGCTGGGTGCGAGTCTGTAAGGAGCACGAGCTATTGGTGTAGCTCCTGGTACAAGATCTATTTGAAATTCAACGGATCGATGTGGGGGTAATCCCGGTAATTCTTTTGGAAATACATCGGGAAATTCTTTTGCAATGGGAACATCATTGATGCTCTTTTCTTCAGTTTGTACTTTCTCGACGTGTGCTAGAACAGCATAGCAACCTTTTCTTATTAGTTTTTGTGCCTTCAAATTACTAATAAGATGTAGCTTCGTGTTGCCCTTTTCTCCGTACACCATTAAGGGTTTTCCTTTTTCTCGTATAATGCGAATTGCATTTTTGTAACAAACGATCTCCGCTTTCACTTCTTTCAACCAGTCCATACCGATTATCACATCAAAACTCCCTAACTCTACTGGTATCAAATCAATCTTAAATGTTTCGCTAACCAGTTTAATTTCTCGATTCCGACATATATTATCTGCTGAAATTAATTTACCATTTGCTAATTCGAGTAAAAATTTACTATCCAAAGGCGTCAATGGACAACTTAATTTAGCACAAAAATCTCTACTCATATAGCTTCTATCCGCACCCGAATCAAATAAAATGTAAGCAGATTTATTGTCAATAAGAAACGTACCCGTAACAAGCTCCGGGTCTTCTTGTGCCTCTACCGCATTAATATTGAAAACTCTTCCACGGCCTTGTCCATTCGTGTTCTCCTGGTTCGGGCAATTTCTAATAATGTGGACTGGTTTTCCACATTTATAACAAACTACATTGGCATAACTTGCTCCGACACTACTTGCTCCGCCATTACTCGTTCCGACACTGTCATAACCCGTCCTTAACCCTAAGAACGAGTTAGATAACGTATGATTTCATTGCGAGGTATTGACCTCTATATGAGACATTTTTAAAAGAAAACTGCATATATTTTACATTACAAACCACAAATCTTATTTTTGATACAAGCTTTAGACGATAGAAAGATGATTATCGTTTAGCGATAATCTTCGACTTACAAACTTTACAAATAATGATAACAACACGATTTCTAGTATATTTTACAACACAAATCCTCGGGTATGCAGTTTTATTTTTGACACAAATATGCGTACGCAAGATCCTGCTCAAATTCAACATAATGCAGCGGAAACTTCTAATTATCACCTGAGAATAAACATGTTTAAAACGTCAACATAAAGTTGGTGAGATATAGGTTTAGTGCCGGCAGCAATATATATATAGACCACAAGATTTCATATATAAACAGTTTAATAAAAATATTCTAAGTGGTTGAGCACTTGGTAACCATACTTAACATTTAATCACGTCGCATATTCCCTTTAATATGAAATCTTACTACACTGTACCAAGTGTAGTCACGAAACGAAGTACTGTGCAACCGTTGAATACTGGTCGTCCAGTCCGGCTGGGGTTGTCAAGCCCGATAGATCTATCAACAGGATTCGCGTTTACAATACCGCTGTAAATATTAGTTACCAAGCTACAGGGAAGTATGCCAGTGGTACAACTCAACGTAGAATATATTTTTCAGTTACTTGTGTCCATAACGTAAAACATAAAATACATGTATTCTCATCCCGAAATATTTAGAGTTTAAAAGTGGGACTATATACTCACTTTCGTCTTGAAGATATATATATATAATTTGACTTGGTCTCCGGTTGATATCACGAACCTATCCATATATAATATATCAATACCTTTTCTTTTTAAACAAACGTCACATATATATACTTGTTATACTTTTAATACTTTGAATAATTCCTTAGTCCGTAGTTAGCAGTTCGTTGTTAGTAATTCAATTTTAATGGTTCATTTTTTAGATGTTTAATATACCCGCAATGAAATAAATAAAACCCCCAACGAAATAAATAAAACCCCATCGTATATGTATTGGTCGAGATTAATCTTGACCCACGGTACCGGTGTTGTCAAATGACGTGTTGCGTACATAAAGTACCGGTGTTGTCAAATGACGTGTTGCGTACAATCATGGGATCTTATGATTAATCTTCTCGTGTTGTTTACGGGTGATCCTGAACCATATAAAATTAAATTATGAGTACATATATATAAAATATCATGTTATTTTAAAAAGATGTGATTTATTTAATTTTCTCCAATTATTTTCGTAGCCAAACTAGTCTTAGATATCCGATCTCGTTTTGGTCATAGTTTCTTCGTTACAACTCCGTTTTCGTTGATTCAACTTGCCACTTCCTTGGATCGAGTCCCTCTTTAAGACTATGAACTGTAAATACCTTAGTTTGTATTCGAAATCACAGGTCATAGGTCAAACTTTAGTGAAACTTATGAAGTTAATCATTTTCCATCATGTAAACAACCTTAAATGATTATTTTTCTAAAAATACTTATACTTTGAGTTAAATCATGAAATTTTTATGTGTTATCATATTCATAGTAAAAATCATTTTTCCAGAAAATAAACCTCCAATTCAAAGTTTAAGATGGTTTTTAATTATCCAACCCAAAACAGCCCCCGGCTGCACTCCGACGTCATAAAAACAGTTTTTAAGGTGTTCTTTGAAAAACCAAGTTATACCTTGTTAAATTAGCATATTTTTAAGTTATATTACAGGTCTTGAAGTATTTTAAAAGTTAAGTTAGAAGGATCTATTTAGTTTGCGAACAAGTTTGAAAACTTTCAAACTATGTTCTTGTTGTTAAAATTGTATACCACAAAATATGATAGCTATATATATATGAATCGAATAAGGTTATAAACATAGATTCTACCTCAAGTTCCTTGGACAAGGTTGCTGTAAAAGAGGAGTAAAAATCTAGAACCAAAAGGGTGATGGAATTGGATGAAAGATTGGAAGTAAGTTTGTGTTCTTGGAAGGATTTCTTGAAGTGTTTTTGTATGGTTTTCTTATGGTGTTTAAGTAAGGTTTTTGAAGCTAAATCATGGGGAAAATGCTTGGAGATGATCAAGTATGATGTTAAGAGTATTTTAAGAGAGAAATGGAAGTGTAAGTATGAGAAAATGGGGTGAAGAAATGGTGTGCATGCATAAAAACGTTTTTAGGTTATAAAGGAAAAAAAAGATACCTAACTTTGTTTTCTTGCTAAATAATTCATGCTACTTGACAAATGGTTGGTTCCACATGTTTCTTAATCATTTAAGGCTGCTAAGGAGCAGATTTTTTATTGGTATATACCAATAGTAAATACATCTAGAAGCTGCGTATGATACGGGTACATATACCCTAGGTATACGTATAGAAATCTTTGAGAAAACGGAACGAGGATTCAAATATAGCTATCTTTTGTAAATACACTTATATTGTTTTATGTATTTAAGTTATTAAAAGTGATTAAATACATTACTTATACGATATATGTATAAACATTATAAGTCATAAGTATTAATGTCAAATAACGTTACGTATGGTTATCGTTTTGAAAACTTAAGTTAGTAGTTTCAAAATATACTTATAACTTATTGTTATTAATACAAAATGAGATATTAAAACATTCTTAGATCATGTTAAATATGTATATATACATATATATACACAAACGTATAATTATCATATATTGTATAGTTCGTGATATCATCGGTCAAACTAGACGGTCAAACGTTGTGTAAATCTCTTTTCGAAAACATAAGTCTCAACAATTTGGATTGCTTATCATGTTGGTAAGGTTTAATTTATGTAAATATTAATCTTATAAGTATAGAATGATCGAAAAAGTGCGGGTCATTACAGTACCTACCCGTTAAATAAATTTCGTCCCGAAATTTTAAAATTGTACCTATTTTGCGTCATCGGGAAACAAGTGTGGATACTTTTGTTTCATTTGATCCTCTCGTTCCCAAGTAAACTCAGGACCTCTTCTAGCATTCCAACGAACCTTAACGATCGGTATGTTGCTCTGCTTGAGCCGTTTAACTTCACGATCCATGATTTCGATTGGTTCTTCGATGAATTGTAGTTTCTCGTCGACATGGATTTCTTCAAGAGGAATGGTGAGGTCTTCCTTTGCAAGACACTTCTTAAGGTTTGAGACGTGAAAGGTATTATGTACTCCGGCGAGTTGTTGCGGTAACTCGAGTCGATAAGCTACCGGTCCAATGCGTTCGATGATCTTGAACGGGCCTACATATCTTGGGTTCAGTTTACCCCTTTTTCCGAAGCGTATTACACCTTTCCACGGTGACACCTTTAACATAACCATGTCACCGATCTGAAACTCTAATGGTTTCCTTCGAACATCGGCGTAGCTCTTTTGGCGACTACGGGCTGTTTTCAATCTCTCCTTGATTTGTACTATCTTCTCAGTCGTTTCGTGTATGATCTCGGGACCAGTTAATTGTCGATCTCCTACTTCATTCCAACAAATAGGAGATCTACACTTCCTTCCGTACAATGCTTCGAATGGCGCAGCTTTAATGCTCGCATGATAACTATTATTATACGAGAATTCTGCTAATGGTAGATATTTATCCCATCCGTTTCCAAAATCGATCACACATGCCCTGAGCATGTCTTCAAGAGTCTGAATCGTTCTTTCACTCTGCCCGTCAGTTTGCGGATGATACGCGGTACTCATATCCAAACGAGTTCCTAGGGCCTCCTGTAGTGATTGCCAGAACTTTGATGTAAATCTACTATCACGATCGGATATAATGTAAATAGGTATTCCATGCCTTGAAACAACTTCCTTTATATACAATCGTAATAGTTTCTCCATTCTATCTGTTTCCTTTATAGGCAAGAAGTGTGCAGACTTGGTGAGATGATCAACAATCACCCAAATGGTGTCGTATCCCCAGGCAGTCTTTGGTAACTTCGTGATGAAATCCATGGTAATACCATCCCATTTCCATTCTGGGATTTCTGGTTGTTGAAGTAACCCTGACGGCTTCTGGTGTTCAGCTTTGACTTTGGAACAAGTTAAACATTCCCCAACATATGTTGCAACGTCTGTCTTTAAATTAGGCCACCAATAATGTGTCTTAAGATCTTGATACATCTTTCCGACTCCGGGATGTATCGAGTATCTTGTCTTATGTGCCTCGTTCAATATCAACTTCCTTAATCCACCCAACTTTGGTACCCAAATACGATTTGCAAAATATCGAAATTCCATCTTCCCGCATAACGAGTTGCTTCTCATACTTCTTCATTATTTCATTTCCTATATTTTCTTTAGTAAGTGCTTCTCGTTGAACTTCTTTGATTTGTGAGTTGAGATTCATGCGAATTTTTATGTTCATCGCTCGTACTCGAATTGGTTCTCGTTCCTTTCTGCTTAGAGCGTCGGCCACCACGTTTGCTTTCCCGGGATGATAACGAATTTCACAATCATAGTCATTTATTACCTCAACCCACCTACGTTGCCTCATGTTCAGCTGTTTTTGATCGAAAATATGTTGAAGGCTTTTATGATCAGTAAACACAGTGCATTTAACCCCATACAAGTAGTGTCTCCATATCTTCAATGCAAACACAACTGCTCCCAATTCTAGATCATGCGTCGTATAATTCCGCTCGTGAATCTTTAATTGTCGGGATGCGTATGCAATAACTTTCTTCCGTTGCATAAGAACGCAACCAAAACCTTGTCGCGAAGCGTCACAATATATTTCGAAATCATCGTTCCCTTCTGGTAACGATAAAATAGGCGCCGTAGTCAACTTCTTTTTCAGTAATTGAAATGCACTCTCCTGCTCAGAAGTCCATTCATATTTCTTCCCTTTTTGCGTTAACGCTGTTAACGGCTTAGCTATTCGGGAAAAATCTTGAATAAACCTTCTATAATAACCGGCTAAACCCAAAAATTGACGTATCTGCGTTGGTGTCTTAGGAGTCTCCCATTTTTCAATGGCTTCAGTTTTTGCTGGATCAACCTGAATTCCTTTGCTACTAACAACGTGGCCAAGAAATTGAACTTCTTTCAACCAAAAAGCACACTTAGAAAATTTAGCATATAGTTGTTCTTTTCTCAACAACTCTAATATCAACCTTAAATGCTCTTCATGCTCTTGCTCACTCTTGGAATAGATAAGAATATCATCAATGAAAACGATAACAAACTTATCTAAATACGGACTACAAACTCGATTCATGAGGTCCATGAATACAGCTGGCGCATTCGTCAATCCAAACGGCATAACCAAAAATTCGTAATGACCATAACGTGTCCGAAAAGCAGTTTTCGGTATATCTTCTTCTTTGACACGTAATTGATGATAGCCCGACCTTAGGTCAATTTTTGAGTACACACATGATCCTTGGAGTTGATCAAATAAGTCGTCAATTCTCGGTAGTGGATACCGATTCTTGATAGTTAACTTATTTAATTCACGATAATCTATACACATCCTAAAAGATCCATCTTTCTTTTTAACAAATAGAATCGGAGCTCCCCACGGTGAAGTACTTGGTCGTAAGAATCCATGATCCAGTAATTCTTTTAACTGACTCTGAAGTTCTTTTAACTCGGACGGTGCAAGTCTATATGGAGCACGAGCCACTGGTGCAGCTCCTGGTACTAAATCTATTTGAAATTCTACAGATCTAAATGGAGGTAATCCCGGCAACTTTTCCGGAAAGACTTCAGGAAAATCTCTTGCCACAGGCACGTCATTGATGCACTTCTCTTTTTCTTTCTTTTCGACTTTATTAACATGTGCTAAGATAGCATAGCACCCTTTCTTCAAGCACTTTTGAGCTTTCAAATAACTAATGAGTTTTAGCTTTGAGTTACCCTTCTCTCCATAAATCATCACCGGCATTTTATCCTTACAAGGAATGCGAATTGCCTTCTTGGCACACACAACTTCAGCTCCTACTTTGGACATTCAGTCCATGCCGACTATTACATCAAAACTTCCTAATTCTACCGGTATTAAGTCAATTTTAAATGTTTCTCCGGCTAAATTTATTTTACAATCACGACAAATTTTATCGGCTTTAATTAGTTTACCATTAGCTAACTCAATCATGTACTTAGCATCTAGAGGTAATGATGAACAATTCAATTTAGCATAAAAACCTCTACTCACGTAACTTCTATCGGCACCAGTATCAAATATAATAGATGCGGATAAGTTATTAATGGTAAACGTACCCGTAACAAGCTCCGGGTCTTCACACGCCTCTCTAGCATTAATAACAAATACTCTTCCACGTGCAGATCCATTATTCTTCTCTGGATTCGGACACTGGATCTTATAGTGACCTTGTTTTCCACACCCATAACAAGTAATGGTAGCCAAAGCAGTTCTATTTGCATTGGTGGCAGGAGTCTTGGTACCATTTGTATTTGTAACGAGGGACCTACAATCTTCAGCAAGATGACCCTTTCGATTACATTTGTTGCATACCACATTACAGTAGCCAGAGTGATGTTTGTGGCATCGGTTACATAAAGGATTTTGTCCTTTATAACCAAAGCTTAAACCACTACCCGCACCTTGCGTGTTTTCTTGTTTCTTAAAAGATTGTTGTTGGTTACCTCGATCATAATTTCCATTCCACTTTCTTTTGTTACCTGATACCTTCACATTAGTATTGGATACTTTCTTATCCATGATGACCTGATCCATTAGCTCGTTTGCCATGGTTATAGCTTCATGAATTGTCTTAGGTTTCGATGCTGTAACATTTGCCT
This sequence comes from Rutidosis leptorrhynchoides, assembly GCF_046630445.1. Lineage (NCBI taxonomy): Eukaryota > Viridiplantae > Streptophyta > Magnoliopsida > Asterales > Asteraceae > Rutidosis > Rutidosis leptorrhynchoides. The sequence goes on from NC_092342.1 coordinate 158,885,934, forward strand.
TGACCTTTTTGGGCAAACCATCTTTGTACATTTCAATCTTCCGTTCTTCGGTTGGGACCAATTCAGGACATAGCAAAACTAATTCCATGAATCGCTGATTGTAGTTGGTGATTTCAGTACCAACAACCTTCAGGCTTCGTAATTCATCTTCCAACTTCCTAACCTCGTTCCTTGGACAATACTCGTTGATTAACATTGTTTTGAATTCTTCCCAAGGAGTATCATAAGCTACATCTCCTCCTACAGCCTTCACATAATTTTTCCACCACGTGAGTGCACTATCTTGTAAAGTGCACGATGCATACTTGGTCATGTCCTTTTCAACACAACCACTGATTTTAAACACAGTCTCCATCTTTTCTATCCACCGGGTTAAACCGATTGGTCCTTCTGTTCCACTGAATGATGAGGGCTTGCAAGCTTGAAAAGTTTTGTAAGTGCACCCCACACGAGGATTTGGGTTAACTGCAGCACCTCTTGCAGCCTCGACCCATAACATTCTGTCGTTCACTCGCTGATTGATGAGTTCCTGGATTTCTTGTTCCGTCATTCGATTCAATCGCGCCATTTCCTAATGAAAGAAAATAATTATTCACATGGATTATTATAGATGTAGTGTGTATTTATAGTACATTATAGCTTGTTAATAATATGAACCAGGTATTATTATAAAAGCCTTTTCTTCTTATTAGCGTTTTATAATTATATCTAGGGTAGTACCTACCCGTTAATGTTCATACTTAATAGCTTAGTACCGAACCAATTACTACAATCTAAATAATACTTAACCATGGAAAATTATTGCATTTCACACTTCACTATTTTACATATGCTTATCTTACATCGAACATTAAGCAAACCACACTAATAATATTATACAAAACATTATATGATCCCATGGTTTAATACGGCAGCGCATCGTTTGGTCTATTTTCTAGGACGTTTAGTTCCAATGAATGGCCTAACGCTTATCCTAGCTGTCTGCCTATATTTTGGCGGTGGGGCTGAAGAACTAGATGCCGGGACAGCACGAATAGGAATAGCGGGAATAGGGGTGGTAGTGTTTAGTGGAGTTGGTGCCACATCATCCTCCCTAAACTCGGGATTTAAATTTTCTAATTCATTAGCTTTTCGTTTCTTTCCTTGTTCGAACTTGTCTTTCGTAATTTCCTCGGGTTCACTTTCCAGATTTTCTATAGTTGGTTCATCCGGAATTTGTGAGTCTTCCCCAAAGATATTATTTTCGTCATCGGATAGGTTAATGACTGAAACACCATCTGAAGATTCTGATTCGGAGTCGCTGAATGTGATAATAAGTTTTGAGGCCTAAATCTACAACAACTAACCCATTAGTACTACATAATATTTACATATAAATTTTAACCAACAATGATAAGCAATGGTTTTTAAAATCAGACCCGGTCAAAGTCCAGACTTACTAATGTATCCTAACGACTTCTCGGTTAGACACACTAATGCAAACCTGGTTCGCTAAGACCACCGCTCTGATACCACATGTCATAACCCGTCCTTAACCCTAAGAACGAGTTAGATAACGTATGATTTCATTGCGAGGTATTGACCTCTATATGAGACATTTTTAAAAGAAAACTGCATATATTTTACATTACAAACCACAAATCTTATTTTTGATACAAGCTTTAGACGATAGAAAGATGATTATCGTTTAGCGATAATCTTCGACTTACAAACTTTACAAATAATGATAACAACACGATTTCTAGTATATTTTACAACACAAATCCTCGGGTATGCAGTTTTATTTTTGACACAAATATGCGTACGCAAGATCCTGCTCAAATTCAACATAATGCAGCGGAAACTTCTAATTATCACCTGAGAATAAACATGTTTAAAACGTCAACATAAAGTTGGTGAGATATAGGTTTAGTGCCGGCAGCAATATATATATAGACCACAAGATTTCATATATAAACAGTTTAATAAAAATATTCTAAGTGGTTGAGCACTTGGTAACCATACTTAACATTTAATCACGTCGCATATTCCCTTTAATATGAAATCTTACTACACTGTACCAAGTGTAGTCACGAAACGAAGTACTGTGCAACCGTTGAATACTGGTCGTCCAGTCCGGCTGGGGTTGTCAAGCCCGATAGATCTATCAACAGGATTCGCGTTTACAATACCGCTGTAAATATTAGTTACCAAGCTACAGGGAAGTATGCCAGTGGTACAACTCAACGTAGAATATATTTTTCAGTTACTTGTGTCCATAACGTAAAACATAAAATACATGTATTCTCATCCCGAAATATTTAGAGTTTAAAAGTGGGACTATATACTCACTTTCGTCTTGAAGATATATATATATAATTTGACTTGGTCTCCGGTTGATATCACGAACCTATCCATATATAATATATCAATACCTTTTCTTTTTAAACAAACGTCACATATATATACTTGTTATACTTTTAATACTTTGAATAATTCCTTAGTCCGTAGTTAGCAGTTTGTTGTTAGTAATTCAATTTTAATGGTTCATTTTTTAGATGTTTAATATACCCGCAATGAAATAAATAAAACCCCCAACGAAATAAATAAAACCCCATCGTATATGTATTGGTCGAGATTAATCTTGACCCACGGTACCGGTGTTGTCAAATGACGTGTTGCGTACATAAAGTACCGGTGTTGTCAAATGACGTGTTGCGTACAATCATGGGATCTTATGATTAATCTTCTCGTGTTGTTTACGGGTGATCCTGAACCATATAAAATTAAATTATGAGTACATATATATAAAATATCATGTTATTTTAAAAAGATGTGATTTATTTAATTTTCTCCAATTATTTTCGTAGCCAAACTAGTCTTAGATATCCGATCTCGTTTTGGTCATAGTTTCTTCGTTACAACTCCGTTTTCGTTGATTCAACTTGCCACTTCCTTGGATCGAGTCCCTCTTTAAGACTATGAACTGTAAATACCTTAGTTTGTATTCGAAATCACAGGTCATAGGTCAAACTTTAGTGAAACTTATGAAGTTAATCATTTTCCATCATGTAAACAACCTTAAATGATTATTTTTCTAAAAATACTTATACTTTGAGTTAAATCATGAAATTTTTATGTGTTATCATATTCATAGTAAAAATCATTTTTCCAGAAAATAAACCTCCAATTCAAAGTTTAAGATGGTTTTTAATTATCCAACCCAAAACAGCCCCCGGCTGCACTCCGACGTCATAAAAACAGTTTTTAAGGTGTTCTTTGAAAAACCAAGTTATACCTTGTTAAATTAGCATATTTTTAAGTTATATTACAGGTCTTGAAGTATTTTAAAAGTTAAGTTAGAAGGATCTATTTAGTTTGCGAACAAGTTTGAAAACTTTCAAACTATGTTCTTGTTGTTAAAATTGTATACCACAAAATATGATAGCTATATATATATGAATCGAATAAGGTTATAAACATAGATTCTACCTCAAGTTCCTTGGACAAGGTTGCTGTAAAAGAGGAGTAAAAATCTAGAACCAAAAGGGTGATGGAATTGGATGAAAGATTGGAAGTAAGTTTGTGTTCTTGGAAGGATTTCTTGAAGTGTTTTTGTATGGTTTTCTTATGGTGTTTAAGTAAGGTTTTTGAAACTAAATCATGGGGAAAATGCTTGGAGATGATCAAGTATGATGTTAAGAGTATTTTAAGAGAGAAATGGAAGTGTAAGTATGAGAAAATGGGGTGAAGAAATGGTGTGCATGCATAAAAACGTTTTTAGGTTATAAAGGAAAAAAAAGATACCTAACTTTGTTTTCTTGCTAAATAATTCATGCTACTTGACAAATGGTTGGTTCCACATGTTTCTTAATCATTTAAGGCTGCTAAGGAGCAGATTTTTTATTGGTATATACCAATAGTAAATACATCTAGAAGCTGCGTATGATACGGGTACATATACCCTAGGTATACGTATAGAAATCTTTGAGAAAACGGAACGAGGATTCAAATATAGCTATCTTTTGTAAATACACTTATATTATTTTATGTATTTAAGTTATTAAAAGTGATTAAATACATTACTTATACGATATATGTATAAACATTATAAGTCATAAGTATTAATGTCAAATAACGTTACGTATGGTTATCGTTTTGAAAACTTAAGTTAGTAGTTTCAAAATATACTTATAACTTATTGTTATTAATACAAAATGAGATATTAAAACATTCTTAGATCATGTTAAATATGTATATATACATATATATACACAAACGTATAATTATCATATATTGTATAGTTCGTGATATCATCGGTCAAACTAGACGGTCAAACGTTGTGTAAATCTCTTTTCGAAAACATAAGTCTCAACAATTTGGATTGCTTATCATGTTGGTAAGGTTTAATTTATGTAAATATTAATCTTATAAGTATAGAATGATCGAAAAAGTGCGGGTCATTACAGACACCATTTGTTCCTTTCGTTCTATTAACCCCTGGTCCGTAGACCTCACACTTCGCCGCGCTATGACCATTTCTTTTACACTTGTTGCAAAATTTGGTGCAGAACCCCGAGTGATTCTTTTCACACCTTTGGCATAGCTGCTTCTGATTGTTATTGTTGTTGCGGCTATTATTGTTGTTGGGATGATTGTTGTAGTTGCTGTTGTTGTTGTTGTTGTTGTTGTTGGGCCGTTTGTTGTAGTTGCGATTGATGTTGCGATTGTTGGGATAATTGTTGCGATTATTGTTGTAATTGCTGTTGTTGTTGTATTGGTGATTCTTATCACCATTTTCCTCCCACTTTCTTTTGACTTGCTTCACATTGGCCTCTTCAGCAGTCTGTTCTTTAATTCTTTCTTCAATCTGGTTCACTAGTTTGTGAGCCATTCTACATGCCTGTTGTATGGAGGCGGGCTCGTGTGAACTTATATCTTCTTGGATTCTTTCCGGTAATCCTTTCACAAACGCGTCGATCTTCTCTTCCTCATCTTCGAATGCTCCCGGACACAATAGGCACAATTCTGTGAATCGTCTTTCGTACGTGGTAATATCAAATCCTTGGGTTCGTAACCCTCTAAGTTCTGTCTTGAGCTTATTGACCTCGGTTCTGGGACGGTACTTCTCGTTCATCAAGTGCTTGAATGCTGACCACGGTAGTGCGTACGCATCATCTTGTCCCACTTGCTCTAGATAGGTATTCCACCATGTTAACGCAGAACCTGTGAAGGTATGCGTAGCGTACTTCACTTTGTCCTCTTCAGTACACTTACTTATGGCAAACACCGATTCAACCTTCTCGGTCCACCGTTTCAATCCGATCGGTCCTTCGGTTCCATCAAATTCCAAAGGTTTGCAGGCAGTGAATTCTTTGTAGGTGCATCCTACACGATTTCCTGTACTACTAGATCCAAGGTTATTGTTGGTATGTAGCGCAGCCTGTACTGCGGCTATGTTTGAAGCTAGAAAAGTACGGAATTCCTCTTCATTCATATTCACGGTGTGTCGAGTAGTCGGTGCCATTTCCTTCAAAATAGTTAAATGGAACAAGTTAATCATACAGAATATTAAGAGTAGTTAATAGTATTTCGTAGCATAATATGAACTCATTTATAAAAGCTTTTTCTTCATATTAGCATTTTATAAGTTTAAATTCGGGTAGTACCTACCCGTTAAGTTCATACTTAGTAGCTAATATACAATTCAACTACTACAATTCTATATGAAAAATTGATTGTAATAATATTTCGCGTTCAAACTTTTATACAATATTTTACAAACTTACAATACCGCTTATTTTACATAAAGCATGAAATATAGCACACAATAACTTTGATACAAGATAGTTGTGAAGACAATTCTAGCTAGTACACAAGTCGTTCAGCAAAGGTAATAAAGACACGTAATTCATACGTCCAGAAACAAGTCATGCATTCTGGTTTTACTAGGACTACTTCCCATCCTTGGTCTTGTGCAACATAACCGTTATGGCCATTGATAAGACAGCGTGTTGTAACGTCATCAAAGGGACGAGGGTTACGTAATGTCCAACAGTCCCGTAATAATCTAAAAACCTCATTTCTTACCCCAATTACCAACTCCGTCACTTGTGGGAACGTTTTGTTTAATAGCTGTAGCCCGATGTTCTTTTTCTCACTTTGGTGAGAAGCGAACATTACTAACCCGTAAGCATAACATGCTTCTTTATGTTGCATGTTAGCCGCTTTTTCTAAATCACGAAGTCCAATATTCGGATATATTGAGTCAAAATAATTTCTTAACCCGTTGCGTAAAATAGCATTTGGGTTCCCCGCAATATATGCGTCAAAGTAAACACATCGTAACTTATGGGTTTCCCAATGTGATATCCCCCATCTTTCAAACGAAAGTCTCTTATAAACCAAGACATTCTTGGAACGTTCTTCGAATGTCTTACAAACTGATCTCGCCTTAAATAGTTGTGCCGAGGAATTCTGACCGACTCTAGACAAGATTTCATCAATCATGTCTCCGGGTAGGTCTCTTAAAATATTGGGTTGTCTATCCATTTTGTGTTTTTAAACTGTAAAATAGACAAGAGTTAGATTCATAAAAAAATACTTATTAATACAAGCAATTTTTACATATATCATAAAGCATAAGCACACTATATTACATATATTACACCACACGAATACAACTATATTATTCCGACTCGCTCGTTTCTTCTTGTTCGGTTTTGGTTCGTTTTGCCAAGTTTCTAGGGATATATGATGTTCCCCTAATACGAGCCGTCATTGTCCACATTGGTTTAGAAAAACCTGGTGGTTTAGAGGTTCCCGGGTCATTGTTACAACCTAAGGACTTCGGGGGTTGACGATACATATAAAGTTCATCGGGGTTGGAATTAGATTTCTCTATTTTTATGCCCTTTCCCTTATTATTTTCTTTTGCCTTTTTAAATTCAGTTGGGGTAATTTCTATAACATCATCGGAATTCTCGTCGGAATCCGATTCATCGGAGAATTGGTAATCCTCCCAATATTTTGCTTCCTTGGCGGAAACACCATTGACCATAATTAACTTTGGTCGGTTGGTTGAGGATTTTCTTTTACTTAACCGTTTTATTATTTCCCCCACCGGTTCTATTTCTTCATCCGGTTCCGATTCTTCTTCCGGTTCCGATTCTTCTTCCGGTTCCGACTCTTCTTCCGGTTCCTCTTCGGGAACTTGTGAATCAGTCCACAAATCATTCCAATTTACATTTGACTCTTCATTATTATTAGGTGAGTCAATGGGACTTGTTCTAGAGGTAGACATCTATCACATAATATCAAACACGTTAAGAGATTAATATATCACATAATATTCATATGTTAAAAATATGTTAAAAATATATAGTTTCCAACAAAAATGTTAAGCAATCATTTTTAAAGAAAACACGGTCGAAGTCCAGACTCACTAATGCATCCTAACAAACTCGATAAGACACACTAATGCAAATTTTCTGGTTCTCTAAGACCAACGCTCGGATACCAACTGAAATGTCCCGTTCTTATTGATTAAAAACGTTCCATATTAATTGATTTCGTTGCGAGGTTTTGACCTCTATATGAGACGTTTTTCAAAGACTGCATTCATTTTTAAAACAAACCATAACCTTTATTTCATAGATAAAGGTTTTAAAAAGCTTTACGTAGATTATCAAATAATGATAATCTAAAATATCCTGTTTACACACGACCATTACATAATGGTTTACAATACAAATATGTTACAACAAAATAAGTTTCTTGAATGCAGTTTTTACACAATATCATACAAGTATGGACTCCAAATCTCGTCCTTATTTAAGTATGCGACAGCGGAAGCTCTTAATAATCACCTGAGAATAAACACGCTTAAAACGTCAACAAAAATGTTGGTGAGTTATAGGTTTAACCTATATATATCAAATCATAATAATAGACCACAAGATTTCATATTTCAATACACATCCCATACATAGAGATAAAAATCATTCATATGGTGAACACCTGGTAACCGACATTAACAAGATGCATATATAAGAATATCCCCATCATTCCGGGACACCCTTCGGATATGATATAAATTTCGAAGTACTAAAGCATCCGGTACTTTGGATGGGGTTTGTTAGGCCCAATAGATCTATCTTTAGGATTCGCGTCAATTAGGGTGTCTGTTCCCTAATTCTTAGATTACCAGACTTAATAAAAAGGGGCATATTCGATTTCGATAATTCAGCCATAGAATGTAGTTTCACGTACTTGTGTCTATTTTGTAAATCATTTATAAAACCCTGCATGTATTCTCATCCCAAAAATATTAGATTTTAAAAGTGGGACTATAACTCACTTTCACAGATTTTTACTTCGTCGGGAAGTAAGACTTGGACACTGGTTGATTCACGAACCTATAACAATATATACATATATATCAAAGTATGTTCAAAATATATTTACAACACTTTTAATATATTTTGATGTTTTAAGTTTATTAAGTCAGCTGTCCTCGTTAGTAACCTATAACTAGTTGTCCACAGTTAGATGTACAGAAATAAATCGATAAATATTATCTTGAATCAATCCACGACCCAGTGTATACGTATCTCAGTATTGAACACAACTCAAACTATATATATTTTGGAATCAACCTCAACCCTGTATAGCTAACTCCAACATTCACATATAGAGTGTCTATGGTTGTTCCGAAATATATATAGATGTGTCGACATGATAGGTCGAAACATTGTATACGTGTCTATGGTATCTCAAGATTACCTAATATACAATACAAGTTGATTAAGTTATGGTTGGAATAGATTTGTTACCAATTTTCACGTAGCTAAAATGAGAAAAATTATCCAATCTTGTTTTACCCATAACTTCTTCATTTTAAATCCGTTTTGAGTGAATCAAATTGCTATGGTTTCATATTGAACTCTATTTTATGAATCTAAACAGAAAAAGTATAGGTTTATAGTCGGAAAAATAAGTTACAAGTCGTTTTTGTAAAGGTAGTCATTTCAGTCGAAAGAACGACGTCTAGATGACCATTTTAGAAAACATACTTCCACTTTGAGTTTAACGATAATTTTTGGATATAGTTTCATGTTCATAATAAAAATCATTTTCTCAGAATAACAACTTTTAAATCAAATTTTATCATAGTTTTTAATTAACTAACCCAAAACAGCCCGCGGTGTTACTACGACGGCGTAAATCCGGTTTTACGGTGTTTTTCGTGTTTCCAGGTTTTAAATCATTAAGTTAGCATATCATATAGATATAGAACATGTGTTTAGTTGATTTTAAAAGTCAAGTTAGAAGGATTAACTTTTGTTTGCGAACAAGTTTAGAATTAACTAAACTATGTTCTAGTGATTACAAGTTTAAACCTTCGAATAAGATAGCTTTATATCTATGAATCGAATGATGTTATGAGCATCATTACTACCTTAAGTTCCTTGGATAAACCTACTGGAAAAGAGAAAAATGGATCTAGCTTCAACGGATCCTTGGATGGCTCGAAGTTCTTGAAGCAGAATCATGACACGAAAACAAGTTCAAGTAAGATCATCACTTGAAATAAGATTGTTATAGTTATAGAAATTGAACCAAAGTTTGAATATGATTATTACCTTGTATTAGAATGATAACCTACTGTAAGAAACAAAGATTTCTTGAGGTTGGATGATCACCTTACAAGATTGGAAGTGAGCTAGCAAACTTGAAAGTATTCTTGATTTTATGTAACTAGAACTTGTAGAATATATGAAGAACACTTAGAACTTGAAGATAGAACTTGAGAGAGATCAATTAGATGAAGAAAATTGAAGAATGAAAGTGTTTGTAGGTGTTTTTGGTCGTTGGTGTATGGATTAGATATAAAGGATATGTAATTTTGTTTTCATGTAAATAAGTCATGAATGATTACTCATATTTTTGTAATTTTATGAGATATTTCATGCTAGTTGCCAAATGATGGTTCCCACATGTGTTAGGTGACTCACATGGGCTGCTAAGAGCTGATCATTGGAGTGTATATACCAATAGTACATACATCTAAAAGCTGTGTATTGTACGAGTACGAATACGGGTGCATACGAGTAGAATTGTTGATGAAACTGAACGAGGATGTAATTGTAAGCATTTCTGTTAAGTAGAAGTATTTTGATAAGTGTATTGAAGTCTTTCAAAAGTGTATAAATACATATTAAAACACTACATGTATATACATTTTAACTGAGTCGTTAAGTCATCGTTAGTCGTTACATGTAAGTGTTGTTTTTAAACCTTTAGGTTAACGGTCTTGTTAAATGTTGTTAACCCAATGTTTATAATATCAAATGAGATTTTAAATTATTATATTATCATGATATTATCATGTATGAATATCTCTTAATATGATATATATACATTAAATGTCTTTACAACGATAATCGTTACATATATGTCTCGTTTAAAAATCATTAAGTTAGTAGTCTTGTTTTTACATATGTAGTTCATTGTTAATATACTTAATGATATGTTTACTTATCATAGTATCATGTTAACTATATATATATCCATATATATGTCATCATATAGTTTTTACAAGTTTTAACGTTCGTGAATCACCGGTCAACTTGGGTGGTCAATTGTCTATATGAAACATATTTCAATTAATCAAGTCTTAACAAGTTTGATTGCTTAACATGTTGGAAACATTTAATCATGTAAATATCAATCTCAATTAATATATATAAACATGGAAAAGTTCGGGTCACTACAGCAAAACTAATTCCATGAATCGCTGATTGTAGTTGGTGATTTCAGTACCAACAACCTTCAAACTTCGTAACTCATCTTCTAACTTCCTAACCTTGTTCCTTGGACAATACTCGTTGATTAACATCGTTTTGAATTCTTCCCATGGAGTATTATAAGCTACATCTCCTCCTACCGCCTTTACATAATTTTTCCACCACGTGAGTGCACTATCTTGTAAAGTGCACGATGCATACTTGGTCATGTCTTTTTCATCACAACCACTGATTTTGAACACAGTCTCCATCTTTTCTATCCATCGGGTTAAACCGATCGGCCCTTCCGTTCCACTGAATGATGAGGGCTTGCAAGCTTGAAACGTCTTGTAGGTGCATCCTACACGAGGATTTGGGTTAACTGCAGCAGCTCTTGCAGCTTCGACCCATAACATTCTGTCGTTCACTCGCTGGTTGATGAAGTCCTCGACTTCTTGTTCCGTCATTCGATTCAATCGCGCCATTTCCTAATGAAAGAAAATAATTATTCACATGGATTATTATAGATGTAGTGTGTATTTATAGTACATTATAGCTTGTTAATAATATGAACCAGGTATTATTATAAAAGCCTTTTCTTCTTATTAGCGTTTTATAATTATATCTAGGGTAGTACCTACCCGTTAATGTTCATACTTAATAGCTTAGTACAGAACCAATTACTACAATCTAAATAATACTTAACCATGGAAAATTATTGCATTTCATACTTCACTATTTTACATATGCTTATCTTACATCGAACATTAAGCAAACCACACTAATAATATTATACAAAACATTATATGATCCCATGGTTTAATACGGCAGCGCATCGTTTGGTCTATTTTCTAGGACGTTTAGTTCCAATAAATGGCCTAACGCTTATCCTAGCTGTCTGCCTATATTTTGGCGGTGGGGCTGAAGAACTGGATGCGGGAATAGCACGAATAGGAATAGCGGGGATAGGGGTGGTAGTGTCTAGTGGAATTGGTGCCACAACATCCTCACTAAACTCGGGGTTTGAATTTTCTAATTCATTAGCTTTTCGTTTCTTTCCTTGATCGAACTTTTCTTTCGTAATTTCTAGTATTTCTTCCTCGGGTTCACTTTCTTCCTCGGGTTCACTTTCCGATTTTTCTATAGTTGGTTCATCCGGAATTTGTGAGTCTTCCCCAAAGATACTACTTTCGTCATCGGATAAGTTAATAACTGGAACACCATATGAAGGTTCTGATTCGGAGTCGCTGATTGTGATAATAAGTTTCGAGCCCGACATCTATCACATAACAACTAACCCATTAGTACTACATAATATTTACATATAAATTTTAACCAACAGTGATAAGCAATGGTTTTCAAAATCAGACCCGGTCAAAGTCCAGACTTACTAATGTATCCTAACGACTTCTCGGTTAGACACACTAATGCAAACCTGGTTGGCTAAGACCACCGCTCTGATACCACATGTCATAACCCGTCCTTAACCATAAGAACGTGTTAGATAACGTATGATTTCATTGCGAGGTATTGATGTCATAACCCGTCCTTAACCATAAGAACGCGTTAGATAACGTATGATTTCATTGCGAGGTATTGACCTCTATATGAGACATTTTTGAAAGAAAACTGCATATATTATACATTACAAACCATAACCATTATTTTTGTTACAAACTTAAGACAATAAAAAGAAGATTAACGTTTAGCGATAATCTTCGACTTACAAACTTTACAAATGATGACAACAACACGGTTTCTAGCATATTTTACAGTACAACATCTTGGATATGCAGTTTTATTTTTGACACAAACATGCGTACGCAAGATCCTGGTTAGATCCAACATGATGCAGCGGAAGCTTTAGAAATCACCTGAGAATAGACATGTTTAAAAAGGTCAACATAAAGTTGGTGAGATATAGGTTTAATGCCGGCTGCAATATATATATAGACCACAAGATTTCGTATATAATCAGTTTAATAAAAGTATTCTAAGTTGTTGAGCACTCGGTAACCATACTTAACATTTTCACGTCGCATATTCCCTTTAATATGAAATCTTACTACACCGTACCAAGTGTAGTCACAAAACGAAGTACTGTGCAACCGTTGAATACTGGTCGTCCAGTCCGGTTGGGGTTGTCAGGCCCGATAGATCTATCAACAGGATTCGCGTTTACATTACCGCTGTAAATATTAGTTACCAAGCTACAGGGAAGTATGCCAGTGGTACAACTCAACGTAGAATATATTTTTCAGTTACTTGTGTCCATAATGTAAAACATAAAATACATGTATTCTCATCCCGAAATATTTAGAGTTTAAAAGTGGGACTATATACTCACTTTTGTCTTGATGATATAAATAATTTGACTCGGTCTTCCGGTTGATATCACGAACCTATCCATATATAATATATCAATATGTTTTCATTTTAAACAAACGTTATATATATACTTGTTATACTTTTAATACTTTGAATATTTCCTTAGTCCGAAGTTAGCAGTCCGAGGTTAGCAATTCAATTTTTAATGGTTCATTTTTAGATGTTTAATATACCCGCAATGAATAAATACAACCCCCAACGAAATAAATAAAACTCCCGTAAAACCCCATCATAAATGTATTGGTCGAGATTAATCTTGACCCATGGTACCGGTGTTGTCAAATGACGTGTTGCGTACAATCATGGGATCTTATGATTAATCTTCTCGTGTTGCTTACGGGTGATCCTGAACCATATGAAATTGAATTATGAGTACATATATATAAAATATCATGTTATCTTAGAAGTATGTGATTTTATGTAAATTTTTCCAATGAATCCCGAAGTCATTTAAGCCTTGGATAACCAATTTTGTTTCGGTCATAGTTTCTTCGTTACAAGTCCGTTTTCGTTGATTCAACTTGCCATCTCCTTGGATCGAGTCCCTCTTTAAGACTATGAACTGTAAATACCTTAGTTTGTATTCAAAATCACACGGCATAGGTCAAACTTTAGTGAAACTTATGAAGTTAATCATTTTCGTTACAACAAAATCATTTAATGACCATTTTTCTAAAAATACTTATACTTTGAAAAACCAAGTTTTACCTTGTTAAATTAGCATATACATAAGTTATATTACAGGTCTTGAAGTATTTTAAAAGTTAAGTTAGAAGGATCTATTTAGTTTGCAAACAAGTTTGAAAACATTCAAACTATGTTCTTGTTGTTAAACTTGTATACCACAAAATATGATAGCTATATATATATGAATCGAATAAGGTTATGAACATATATTCTACCTCAAGTTCCTTGGATGAAGTTGCTGTAAAAGAGAAGTAAGAAGCTAGAATCAAAAGGGTGATAGAAGTGGATGAAAGATTGGAAGTAAGTTGGTGTTCTTGGAGGGTTTTCTTGAAGTGTTTTTGTATGGTTTTCTTATGGTGTTTTAGTATGATTTTTGAAGCTAGATCTTTATGGAATTTTGCTGGGTTGTTATGGAGTTTAGAGAGTAAGAAAGAGTGTGTGTTTTAGCTAGGAAATTGAAGTAGTAAATGAAGCAAAATGATCATGTATATATACACCATAAAATCGTGAATGATGATGATGATGGACAAGTTCACATGTTGTATTTTTGTGTAATAATTCATGCATGCATCCAAAATCCAATTACCTTGCTCTAAGGGCAGTAACAAGGGTGGGTTAGGTGGTGATTTGATGTGTATTTACTATTAGTAAATACGTATAGAAGCTTGGTATGATACGAGTACAAATACTCTAGGTATACGTATAGAAATTTTGTGAAAAATGGAATGAGGATTCAAATATAGCTATCTTTTGTGAATACACTTATATGATTTTATGTATTTAAGTTCTTAAAAGTGATTAAATACATTACTTATACAATATATGTATAAACATTATAAGTCTTAAGTATTTATGTCAAATAACGTTACGTATAGTTATCGTTTTGAAAACTTAAGTTAGTAGTTTCAAAATACACATATAACTTGTTGTTATTAATACAAAATGAGATATTAAAACATTTATTAATCATGTTAAATATGTATATATACATTTATATACACAAACGTATAATTATCATATATTGTATAGTTCGTGATATCATCGGTCAAACTAGACGGTCGAACGTTGTGTAAAACTCTTTTCGGAAATATAAATCTCGACAATTTGGATTGCTTATCATGTTGGCAAGGTTTAATTTATGTAAATATTAATCTTATAAGTATAGAATGATCGAAAAAGTGCGGGTCGTTACATTACCTCCCCGTTAAATAAATTTCGTCCCGAAATTTTAAAATTGTACCTATTTTGCGTCATCGAGAAACAAGTGTGGATACTTTTGCTTCATCTGATCCTCTCGTTCCCAAGTAAACTCGGGACCTCTTCTAGCATTCCAACGAACCTTAACAATCGGTATATTGCTCTGTTTGAGCTGTTTAACTTCACGGTCCATGATTTCGATTGGTTCTTCGACGAATTGTAGTTTCTCGTCGACATGGATTTCTTCAAGAGGAATGGTGAGGTCTTCCTTTGCAAGACACTTCTTAAGGTTTGAGACGTGAAAGGTATTATGTACTCCGGCGAGTTGTTGCGGTAACTCGAGTCGATAAGCTACCGGTCCAATGCGTTCGATGATCTTGAACGGGCCTACGTACCTTGGGTTCAGTTTACCCCTTTTGCCGAAACGTATTACACCTTTCCAAGGTGACACCTTTAGCATAACCATGTCCTCAACCTGAAACCCTAATGGTTTCCTTCGAACATCGGCGTAGCTCTTTTGGCGACTATGGGCTGTTTTCAATCTCTCCTTGATTTGTACTATCTTCTCGGTCGTTTCGTGTATGATTTCGGGACCAGTTAAATGTCGATCTCCTACTTCATTCCAACAGATAGGAGATCTACACTTCCTTCCGTACAATGCTTCGAATGGCGCAGCTCCAATGCTCGCATGATAACTATTATTATACGAGAATTCTGCTAACGGTAGATATTTATCCCATCCGTTTCCAAAATCGATCACACATGCCCTGAGCATGTCTTCGAGAGTCTGAATCGTTCTCTCACTCTGTCCATCGGTTTGTGGATGATATGCGGTACTCATATCCAACCGAGTTCCTAGTGCCTCCTGTAGTGATTGCCAGAATTTTGAGGTAAATCTACTATCACGATCGGATATAATGGAAATAGGTATTCCATGCCTTGAAACAACTTCCTTTATATACAATCGTAATAGTTTCTCCATTCTATCCGTTTCCTTTATAGGTAAGAAATGTGCAGACTTGGTAAGACGATCAACAATTACCCAAATGGTGTCGTATCCCCAGGCAGTCTTTGGTAACTTCGTGATGAAATCCATGGTAATACCGTCCCATTTCCATTCTGGAATTTCTGGTTGTTGAAGTAACCCTGACGGCTTCTGGTGTTCTGCTTTGACTTTGGAACAAGTTAAACATTCCCCAACATATGTTGCAACGTCTGTCTTCAAATTAGGCCACCAATAATGCGTCTTAAGATCTTGGTACATCTTTCCAACTCCAGGATGTATCGAATATCTTGTCTTATGTGCCTCGTTCAATATCAACTTCCTTAATCCACCCAACTTCGGTACCCAAATACGATTTGCAAAATATCGAATTCCATCTTCCCGCATAACGAGTTGCTTCTCATACTTCTTCATTATTTCATTTCCTATATTTTCTTTAGTAAGTGCTCCTCGTTGAACTTCTTTGATTTGTGAGTTGAGATTCATGCGAATTTTTATGTTCATCGCTCGTACTCGAATTGGTTCTCGTTCTTTTCTGCTTAAAGCATCAGCCACCACATTCGCCTTCCCGGGATGATAACGAATTTCACAATCATAGTCGTTTATTAACTCGACCCACCTACGTTGCCTCATGTTCAATTGTTTTTGATCGAAAATATGTTGAAGGCTTTTATGATCAGTAAACACAGTGAATTTAACCCCATACAAGTAGTGTCTCCACATCTTCAATGCAACACGACTGCTCCCAATTCTAGATCATGCGTCGTATAATTCCGCTCGTGAATCTTCAATTGTCGGGATGCAAATGCAATTACTTTCTTTCGTTGCATAAGAACACAACCAAAACCTTGTCGCGAAGCGTCACAATATATTTCAAAATCATCGTTCCCTTCTGGTAACGATAAAATAGGCGCCGTAGTTAACTTCTTTTTCAGTATTTGAAATGCGTTCTCCTGCTCCGAAGTCCATTCATATTTCTTCCCTTTTTGCGTTAATGCTGTCAACGGCTTAGCTATTCGGGAAAAATCTTGAATAAACCTTCTATAATAACCGGCTAAACCCAAAAATTGGCGTATCTGCATTGGTGTCTTAGGAGTCTCCCATTTTTCAATGGCTTCAATTTTTGCTGGATCAACCTGAATTCCTTTGCTACTAACAACGTGGCCAAGAAATTGTACTTCTTTCAACCAGAAAGCACATTTAGAAAATTTAGCATATAGCTGTTCTTTTCTCAACAACTCTAATATCAACCTTAAATGCTGCTCATGCTCTTGCTCACTCTTGGAATAGATAAGAATATCATCAATGAAAACGATAACAAACTTATCTAAATATGGACTACAAACTCGATTCATGAGGTCCATGAATACAGCTGGCGCATTCGTCAATCCAAACGGCATAACCAAAAATTCGTAATGACCGTAGCGTGTCCGAAAAGCAGTTTTCGGTATATCTTCTTCTTTGACACGTAATTGATGATAGCCCGATCTTAGGTCAATTTTCGAATAAACACATGATCCTTGCAATTGATCAAATAAATCATCAATTCTCGGTAGTGGATACCGATTCTTGATAGTTAACTTATTTAATTCACGATAATCTATACACATCCTAAAAGATCCATCTTTCTTCTTAACAAACAAAATTGGAGCTCCCCACGGTGATGTACTTGGTCGTATGAATCCACGGTCCAATAATTCTTTTAACTGACTTTGAAGTTCTTTTAATTCGGACGGTGCAAGTCTATATGGCGCACGAGCCACTGGTGCAGCTCCTGGTACTAAATCTATTTGAAATTCTACCGATCTAAATGGAGGTAATCCCGGCAACTCTTCCGGAAAAACTTCAGGAAAATCTCTTGCCACAGGCACGTCGTTGATGCCCTTTTCTTTCTTTTCGACTTTATTAACATGTGCTAAAATAGCGTAACATCCCTTTTCTAAACACTTCTTGGCTTTCAAACAACTAATGAGTTTTAGCTTTGAATTACCCTTCTCTCCATAAATCATCACTGGCATTTTATCCTTACCAGGAATACGAATTGCCTTTTTAGCACAAACAACTTCCGCTCCTATTTTGGACATCCAGTCCATGCCGACTATTACATCAAAACCTCCTAATTCTACGGGTATTAAGTCGATTTTAAACGTTTCTCCGGCTAGATTTATTTCACAATCACGACAAATTTTATCGGCTTTAATTAGCTTACCATTAGCTAACTCAATCAAGTACTTAGCATCTAGAGGTAATGATGAACAATTCAATTTAGTGTAAAAATTTATACACACGTAACTTCTATCGGCGCCAGTATCAAATAAAATAGATGCTGATAAGTTATTAATGGTAAACGTACCCGTAACAAGTTCCGGGTCTTCTCGTGCCTCTCTAGCATTAATAACAAACGCTCTTCCACGTGCAGGTCCGCCATTCTGATTCGGGCACTGGCTCTTATAATGACCTTGTTTTCCACACCCAAAACAAGTAATGTTAGCCAAAGCAGTTCTATTTGCGTTGGTGGCAGGAGTCTTGTTACCATTTGCATTTGTAACGAGAGCCTTACAATCTTCAGCAAGATGTCCCTGTCTATTGCATTTGGTGCACAACACACTGCAGTAACCAAAATGATGTTTGTGACAACGGTTGCATAAAGGACTTTGTCCTTTGTAACCAAAGCCTGAACCGCTACCCGCACCTTTCGTGGTTTCTTGTTTCTTATAAGGTTGTTGTTGGTTACCTCGATCATAACCTCCATTCCACTTTTTCTTGTTCCCCAATACCTTCACCTCAGTATTAAATGCTTTCTTGTCCAAAATGACCTGATCCATTAGCTCGTTCGCCATGGTTATAGCTTCATGAATTGTCTTAGGTTTCGACGCCGTAACGTTTGCCTTGACCTTTTTGGGCAAACCACCTTTGTACATTTCAATCTTCCGTGCTTCGGTTGGGACCAATTCAGGGCATAGTAAAACTAATTCCATGAATCGCTGGTTGTAGTTGGTGATTTCAGTACCAACCACCTTCAAACTTCGTAACTCATCTTCTAACTTAATAACCTCATTCCTTGGACAATACTCGGTGATTATCATTGCTTTGAATTCTTCCCATGGAGTATCATAAGCTACATCTCCTCCTACCGCCTTCACATAATTCTTCCACCATGTGAGTGCACTATCTTGTAAAGTGCACGATGCATACTTGGTCATGTCTTTTTCATCACAACCGCTGATTTTGAACACCGTCTCCATCTTTTCTATCCATCGGGTTAAACCGATAGGTCCTTCCGTTCCACTGAATGATGAAGGTTTGCAAGCTTGAAACGTCTTGTAGGAGCATCCTACACGAGGATTTGGATTAACTGCAGTAGCTCTTGCAGCTTCGACCCATAGCATTCTATCGTTGACTCGCTGGTTGATGAAGTTCTCGACTTCTTGTTCCGTCATTCGGTTCAATCGCGCCATTTCCTAATGAAAGAAAATAATTATTCACATGGATTATTATAGATGTAGTATGTATTTATAGTACATTTATAGCTTGTTAATAATATGAACCAGGTATTATTATAAAAGCCTTTTCTTCTTATTAGCGTTTTATAATTATATCTTGGGTAGTACCTACCCGTTAATGTTCATACTTAATAGCTTAGTACAGAATCAATTACTACAATCTAAATAATACTTAACCATGGAAAATTATTGCATTTCATACTTCGCTATTTTACATATGCTTATCTTACATCAAACTTTAAGCAAACCACACTAATAATATTATACAAAACATTATATGATTCCATGGCTTAATACGGCAGTGCATCGTTTGGTCTATTTTCTAGGGCGTTTAGTTCCAATGAATGGCCTAACGCTTATCCTAGCTGTCTGCCTACGTTTTGGCTGAGGAGCCGAAGAACTAGATGCGGGGATAGCACTAATAGGAATAGCGGGAATAGGGGTGGTAGTGTTGAGTGGAATTGGTGCTACGTCATTCTCACTAAGTTCGGGATTTGAATTTTCTAATTCATTCGCTTTTCGTTTCTTTCCTTGATCGAATTTTTCTTTCGTAATTTCTAGTATTTCTTCCTCGGGTTCACTTTCTTCTTCGGGTTCACTTTCCTCTTCGGGTTCACTTTCCTCCTCGGGTTCACTTTCCGATATTTCTATAGTTGGTTCATCTGGAAATTGTGAGTCTTCCCCAAAAATACCATTTTCGTCATCGGATATGTTAATGACTGAAACACAATCTGAAGATTCTGATTCGGAGTCGCTGAATGTGATAATAAGTTTCGAGCCCGACATCTATCACACAACAACTAACCCATTAGTACTTACATAATATTTACATATGAATTTTTAACCAACAGTGATAAGCAATGGTTTTTTTTTTTTTTTTTTTTTAAAATCAAACCCGGTCAAAGTCCAGACTTACTAATGTATCCTAACGACTTATCGGTTTAGACACACTAATGCAAACCTGGTTCGCTAAGACCACCGCTCTGATACCACATGTCATAACCCGTCCTTAACCATAAGAACGCGTTAGATAACGTATGATTTCATTGCGAGGTATTGACCTCTATATGAGACATTTTTGAAAGAAAACTGCATATATTATACATTACAAACCATAACCATTATTTTTGTTACAAACTTAAGACAATAAAAAGAAGATTAACGTTTAGCGATAATCTTCGACTTACAAACTTTACAAATGATGACAACAACACGGTTTCTAGCATATTTTACAGTACAACATCTTGGATATGCAGTTTTATTTTTGACACAAACATGCGTACGCAAGATCCTGGTTAGATCCAACATGATGCAGCGGAAGCTTTAGAAATCACCTGAGAATAGACATGTTTAAAAAGGTCAACATAAAGTTGGTGAGATATAGGTTTAATGCCGGCTGCAATATATATATAGACCACAAGATTTCGTATATAATCAGTTTAATAAAAGTATTCTAAGTTGTTGAGCACTCGGTAACCATACTTAACATTTTCACGTCGCATATTCCCTTTAATATGAAATCTTACTACACCGTACCAAGTGTAGTCACAAAACGAAGTACTGTGCAACCGTTGAATACTGGTCGTCCAGTCCGGTTGGGGTTGTCAGGCCCGATAGATCTATCAACAGGATTCGCGTTTACATTACCGCTGTAAATATTAGTTACCAAGCTACAGGGAAGTATGCCAGTGGTACAACTCAACGTAGAATATATTTTTCAGTTACTTGTGTCCATAATGTAAAACATAAAATACATGTATTCTCATCCCGAAATATTTAGAGTTTAAAAGTGGGACTATATACTCACTTTTGTCTTGATGATATAAATAATTTGACTCGGTCTTCCGGTTGATATCACGAACCTATCCATATATAATATATCAATATGTTTTCATTTTAAACAAACGTTATATATATACTTGTTATACTTTTAATACTTTGAATATTTCCTTAGTCCGAAGTTAGCAGTCCGAGGTTAGCAATTCAATTTTTAATGGTTCATTTTTAGATGTTTAATATACCCGCAATGAATAAATACAACCCCCAACGAAATAAATAAAACTCCCGTAAAACCCCATCATAAATGTATTGGTCGAGATTAATCTTGACCCATGGTACCGGTGTTGTCAAATGACGTGTTGCGTACAATCATGGGATCTTATGATTAATCTTCTCGTGTTGCTTACGGGTGATCCTGAACCATATGAAATTGAATTATGAGTACATATATATAAAATATCATGTTATCTTAGAAGTATGTGATTTTATGTAAATTTTTCCAATGAATCCCGAAGTCATTTAAGCCTTGGATAACCAATTTTGTTTCGGTCATAGTTTCTTCGTTACAAGTCCGTTTTCGTTGATTCAACTTGCCATCTCCTTGGATCGAGTCCCTCTTTAAGACTATGAACTGTAAATACCTTAGTTTGTATTCAAAATCACACGGCATAGGTCAAACTTTAGTGAAACTTATGAAGTTAATCATTTTCGTTACAACAAAATCATTTAATGACCATTTTTCTAAAAATACTTATACTTTGAAAAACCAAGTTTTACCTTGTTAAATTAGCATATACATAAGTTATATTACAGGTCTTGAAGTATTTTAAAAGTTAAGTTAGAAGGATCTATTTAGTTTGCAAACAAGTTTGAAAACATTCAAACTATGTTCTTGTTGTTAAACTTGTATACCACAAAATATGATAGCTATATATATATGAATCGAATAAGGTTATGAACATATATTCTACCTCAAGTTCCTTGGATGAAGTTGCTGTAAAAGAGAAGTAAGAAGCTAGAATCAAAAGGGTGATAGAAGTGGATGAAAGATTGGAAGTAAGTTGGTGTTCTTGGAGGGTTTTCTTGAAGTGTTTTTGTATGGTTTTCTTATGGTGTTTTAGTATGGTTTTTGAAGCTAGATCTTTATGGAATTTTGCTGGGTTGTTATGGAGTTTAGAGAGTAAGAAAGAGTGTGTGTTTTAGCTAGGAAATTGAAGTAGTAAATGAAGCAAAATGATCATGTATATATACACCATAAAATCGTGAATGATGATGATGATGGACAAGTTCACATGTTGTATTTTTGTGTAATAATTCATGCATGCATCCAAAATCCAATTACCTTGCTCTAAGGGCAGTAACAAGGGTGGGTTAGGTGGTGATTTGATGTGTATTTACTATTAGTAAATACGTATAGAAGCTTGGTATGATACGAGTACAAATACTCTAGGTATACGTATAGAAATTTTGTGAAAAATGGAATGAGGATTCAAATATAGCTATCTTTTGTGAATACACTTATATGATTTTATGTATTTAAGTTCTTAAAAGTGATTAAATACATTACTTATACAATATATGTATAAACATTATAAGTCTTAAGTATTTATGTCAAATAACGTTACGTATAGTTATCGTTTTGAAAACTTAAGTTAGTAGTTTCAAAATACACATATAACTTGTTGTTATTAATACAAAATGAGATATTAAAACATTTATTAATCATGTTAAATATGTATATATACATTTATATACACAAACGTATAATTATCATATATTGTATAGTTCGTGATATCATCGGTCAAACTAGACGGTCGAACGTTGTGTAAAACTCTTTTCGGAAATATAAATCTCGACAATTTGGATTGCTTATCATGTTGGCAAGGTTTAATTTATGTAAATATTAATCTTATAAGTATAGAATGATCGAAAAAGTGCGGGTCGTTACAATTGACCTCTATATGCGACATTTTTAAAAGAAAAACTGCATATATTATACATTACAAACCATGATCCTTATTTTTGATACAAGCTTTGGACAATAAAAAGATGATTATCATTTAGCGATAATCTTCGACTTACAAACTTTACAAATAATGATAACAACACGGTTTCTAGCATATTTTACAACACAAATCCTTGGGTATGCAGTCTTATTTTTGACACAAATATGCGTACGCAAGATCCTGCTTAGATTCAACATGATGCAGCAGAAGCTTTTAGAAATCACCTGAGAATAGACATGTTTTAAAAGGTCAACATAAAGTTGGTGAGATATAGGTTTAATGCCGGCAGCAATATATATATATATATAGACCACAAGATTTCGTATATAAACAGTTTAATAAAAATATTCTAAGTGGTTGAGCACTTGGTAACCATACTTAATGAAATGTCCCGTTCTTATTGATTAAAAACGTTCCATATTAATTGATTTCGTTGCGAGGTTTTGACCTCTATATGAGACGTTTTTCAAAGACTTCATTCATTTTAAAACAAACCATAACCTTTATTTCATCAATAAAGGTTTAAAAAGCTTTACGTAGATTATCAAATAATGATAATCTAAAATATCCTGTTTACACACGACCATTACATAATGGTTTACAATACAAATATGTTACAACAAAATAAGTTTCTTGAATGCAGTTTTTACACAATATCATACAAGCATGGACTCCAAATCTCGTCCTTATTTAAGTATGCGACAGCGGAAGCTCTTAATAATCACCTGAGAATAAACATGCTTAAAACGTCAACAAAAATGTTGGTGAGTTATAGGTTTAACCTATATATATCAAATCATAATAATAGACCACAAGATTTCATATTTCAATACACATCCCATACATAGAGATAAAAGTCATTCATATGGTGAACACCTGGTAACCGACATTAACAAGATGCATATATAAGAATATCCCCATCATTCCGGGACACCCTTCGGATATGATATAAATTTCGAAGTACTAAAGCATCCGGTACTTTGGATGGGGTTTGTTAGGCCCAATAGATCTATCTTTAGGATTCGCGTCAATTAGGGTGTCTGTTCCCTAATTCTTAGATTACCAGACTTAATAAAAAGGGGCATATTCGATTTCGATAATTCAACCATAGAATGTAGTTTCACGTACTTGTGTCTATTTTGTAAATCATTTATAAAACCTGCATGTATTCTCATCCCAAAAATATTAGATTTTAAAAGTGGGACTATAACTCACTTTCACAGATTTTTACTTCGTCGGGAAGTAAGACTTGGCCACTGGTTGATTCACGAACCTATAACAATATATACATATATATCAAAGTATGTTCAAAATATATTTACAACACTTTTAATATATTTTGATGTTTTAAGTTTATTAAGTCAGCTGTCCTCGTTAGTAACCTACAACTAGTTGTCCACAGTTAGATGTACAGAAATAAATCGATAAATATTATCTTGAATCAATCCACGACCCAGTGTATACGTATCTCAGTATTGATCACAACTCAAACTATATATATTTTGGAATCAACCTCAACCCTGTATAGCTAACTCCAACATTCACATATAGAGTGTCTATGGTTGTTCCGAAATATATATAGATGTGTCGACATGATAGGTCGAAACATTGTATACGTGTCTATGGTATCTCAAGATTACATAATATACAATACAAGTTGATTAAGTTATGGTTGGAATAGATTTGTTACAAATTTTCACGTAGCTAAAATGAGAAAAATTATCCAATCTTGTTTTACCCATAACTTCTTCATTTTAAATCCGTTTTGAGTGAATCAAATTGCTATGGTTTCATATTGAACTCTATTTTATGAATCTAAACAGAAAAAGTATAGGTTTATAGTCGGAAAAATAAGTTACAAGTCGTTTTTGTAAAGGTAGTCATTTCAGTCGAAAGAACGACGTCTAGATGACCATTTTAGAAAACATACTTCCACTTTGAGTTTAACCATAATTTTTGGATATAGTTTCATGTTCATAATAAAAATCATTTTCTCAGAATAACAACTTTTAAATCAAAGTTTATCATAGTTTTTAATTAACTAACCCAAAACAGCCCGCGGTGTTACTACGACGGCGTAAATCCGGTTTTACGGTGTTTTTCGTGTTTCCAGGTTTTAAATCATTAAGTTAGCATATCATATAGATATAGAACATGTGTTTAGTTGATTTTAAAAGTCAAGTTAGAAGGATTAACTTTTGTTTGCGAACAAGTTTAGAATTAACTAAACTATGTTCTAGTGATTACAAGTTTAAACCTTCGAATAAGATAGCTTTATATGTATGAATCGAATGATGTTATGAACATCATTACTACCTTAAGTTCCTTGGATAAACCTACTGGAAAAGAGAAAAATGGATCTAGCTTCAACGGATCCTTGGATGGCTCGAAGTTCTTGAAGCAGAATCATGATACGAAAACAAGTTCAAGTAAGATCATCACTTGAAATAAGATTGTTATAGTTATAGAAATTGAACCAAAGTTTGAATATGATTATTACCTTGTATTAGAATGATAACCTACTGTAAGAAACAAAGATTTCTTGAGGTTGGATGATCACCTTACAAGATTGGAAGTGAGCTAGCAAACTTGAAAGTATTCTTGATTTTATGTAACTAGAACTTGTAGAATTTATGAAGAACACTTAGAACTTGAAGATAGAACTTGAGAGAGATTAATTAGATGAAGAAAATTGAAGAATTAAAGTGTTTGTAGGTGTTTTTGGTCGTTGGTGTATGGATTAGATATAAAGGATATGTAATTTTGTTTTCATGTAAATAAGTCATGAATGATTACTCATATTTTTGTAATTTTATGAGATATTTCATGCTAGTTGCCAAATGATGGTTCCCACATGTGTTAGGTGACTCACATGGGCTGCTAAGAGCTGATCATTGGAGTGTATATACCAATAGTACATACATCTAAAAGCTGTGTATTGTACGAGTACGAATACGGGTGCATACGAGTAGAATTGTTGATGAAACTGAACGAGGATGTAATTGTAAGCATTTTTGTTAAGTAGAAGTATTTTGATAAGTGTATTGAAGTCTTTCAAAAGTGTATAAATACATATTAAAACACTACATGTATATACATTTTAACTGAGTCGTTAAGTCATCGTTAGTCGTTACATGTAAGTGTTGTTTTGAAACCTTTAGGTTAACGATCTTGTTAAATGTTGTTAACCCAATGTTTATAATATCAAATGAGATTTTAAATTATTATATTATCATGATATTATCATGTATGAATATCTCTTAATATGATATATATACATTAAATGTCTTTACAACGATAATCGTTACATATATGTCTCGTTTAAAAATCATTAAGTTAGTAGTCTTGTTTTTACATATGTAGTTCATTGTTAATATACTTAATGATATGTTTACTTATCATAGTATCATGTTAAATATATATATATCCATATATATGTCATCATATAGTTTTTACAAGTTTTAATGTTCGTGAATCACCGGTCAACTTGGGTGGTCAATTGTCTATATGAAACATATTTCAATTAATCAAGTCTTAACAAGTTTGATTGCTTAACATGTTGGAAACATTTAATCATGTAAATATCAATCTCAATTAATATATATAAACATGGAAAAGTTCGGGTCACTACAGTACCTACCAGTTAAATAAATTTCGTCCCGAAATTTTAAGCTGTTGAAGGTGTTGACGAATCTTCTGGATATAGATGCGGGTATTTCTTCTTCATCTGATCTTCACGCTCCCAGGTGAACTCGGGTCCTCTACGAGCATTCCATCGAACCTTAACAATTGGTATCTTGTTTTGCTTAAGTCTTTTAACCTCACGATCCATTATTTCGACGGGTTCTTCGATGAATTTAAGTTTTTCGTTGATTTGGATTTCATCTAACGGAATAGTGAGATCTTCTTTAGCAAAACATTTCTTCAAATTCGAGACGTGGAAAGTGTTATGTACAGCCGTGAGTTGTTGAGGTAACTCAAGTCGGTAAGCTACTGGTCCGACACGATCAATAATCTTGAATGGTCCAATAAACCTTGGATTTAATTTCCCTCGTTTACCAAATCGAACAACGCCTTTCCAAGGTGCAACTTTAAGCATGACCATCTCTCCAATTTCAAATTCTATATCTTTTCTTTTAATGTCAGCGTAGCTCTTTTGTCGACTTTGGGCGGTTTTCAATCGTTGTTGAATTTGGATGATCTTCTCGGTAGTTTCTTGTATAATCTCCGGACCCGTAATCTGTCTATCCCCCACTTCACTCCAACAAATCGGAGACCTGCACTTTCTACCATAAAGTGCTTCAAATGGCGCCATCTCAATGCTTGAATGGTAGCTGTTGTTGTAGGAAAATTCTGCTAACGGTAGATGTCGATCCCAACTATTTCCGAAATCAATAACACATGCTCGTAGCATGTCTTCAAGCGTTTGTATCGTCCTTTCGCTCTGCCCATCAGTTTGTGGATGATAGGCAGTACTCATGTCTAGACGAGTTCCTAATGCTTGCTGTAATGTCTGCCAGAATCTTGAAATAAATCTACCATCCCTATCAGAGATAATAGAGATTGGTATTCCATGTCTGGAGATGACTTCCTTCAAATACAGTCGTGCTAACTTCTCCATCTTGTCATCTTCTCTTATTGGCAGGAAGTGTGCTGATTTGGTGAGACGATCAACTATTACCCAAATAGTGTCAAAACCACTTGCAGTCCTTGGCAATTTAGTGATGAAATCCATGGTAATGTTTTCCCATTTCCATTCTGGGATTTCGGGTTGTTGAAGTAGACCTGATGGTTTCTGATGCTCAGCTTTAACCTTAGAACACGTCAAACATTCTCCTACGTATTTAGCAACATCGGCTTTCATACCCGGCCACCAAAAATGTTTCTTGAGATCCTTGTACATCTTCCCCGTTCCAGGATGTATTGAGTATCTGGTTTTATGAGCTTCTCTAAGTACCATTTCTCTCATATCTCCAAATTTTGGTACCCAAATCCTTTCAGCCCTATACCGGGTTCCGTCTTCCCGAATATTAAGATGCTTCTCCGATCCTTTGGGTATTTCATCCTTTAAATTTCCCTCTTTAAAAACTCCTTGTTGCGCCTCCTTTATTTGAGTAGTAAGGTTATTATGAATCATTATATTCATAGATTTTACTCGAATGGGTTCTCTGTCCTTCCTGCTCAAGGCATCGGCTACCACATTTGCCTTCCCCGGGTGGTAACGAATCTCAAAGTCGTAATCATTCAATAATTCAATCCACCTACGCTGCCTCATATTCAATTGTTTCTGATTAAATATGTGTTGAAGACTTTTGTGGTCGGTATATATAATACTTTTGACCCCATATAAGTAGTGCCTCCAAGTCTTTAATGCAAAAACAACCGCGCCTAATTCCAAATCATGCGTCGTATAATTTTGTTCGTGAATCTTTAATTGTCTAGACGCATAAGCAATCACCTTCGTTCGTTGCATTAATACACAACCAAGACCTTGCTTTGATGCGTCACAATAAATCACAAAATCATCATTCCCTTCAGGCAATGACAATATAGGTGCCGTAGTTAGCTTTTTCTTCAATAACTGAAATGCTTTCTCTTGTTCATCATTCCATTCAAATTTCTTCCCTTTATGCGTTAATGCAGTCAAGGGTTTTGCTATTCTGGAAAAGTCTTGGATGAACCTTCTGTAGTAACCAGCTAGTCCTAAAAACTGGCGTATGTGTTTTGGAGTTTTCGGGATTTCCCACTTTTCAACAGTTTCTATCTTTGCCGGATCCACCTTAAT
This sequence comes from Rutidosis leptorrhynchoides, assembly GCF_046630445.1. Lineage (NCBI taxonomy): Eukaryota > Viridiplantae > Streptophyta > Magnoliopsida > Asterales > Asteraceae > Rutidosis > Rutidosis leptorrhynchoides. The sequence continues at coordinate 158,915,048 of NC_092342.1, forward strand.
ACCTTCTTTGTTCACTATGTGACCGAGGAATTGAACTTCTTCCAACCAAAATGCACACTTTGAAAACTTAGCGTACAATTCTTCCTTCCTCAATACTTCTAACACCTTTCTCAAATGTTCACCGTGTTCTTGGTCATTCTTTGAGTAAATAAGTATGTCATCAATGAAAACAATGACAAACTTGTCAAGGTATGGTCCACACACTCGGTTCATAAGGTCCATGAACACAGCTGGTGCGTTAGTTAAACCAAACGGCATGACCATAAACTCGTAATGACCGTAACGTGTTCTGAAAGCAGTCTTTGGAATATCATCTTCTTTCACCCGCATTTGATGATACCCGGAACGTAAGTCAATCTTTGAATAAACAGACGAGCCTTGTAGTTGATCAAATAAGTCATCGATTCTCGGTAGTGGGTAGCGGTTCTTGATGGTAAGTTTGTTCAACTCTCGGTAGTCGATACACAACCTGAATGTACCATCTTTCTTCTTGACAAACAAAACAGGAGCTCCCCACGGTGATGTGCTTGGTCGAATGAAACCACGCTCTAAAAGTTCTTGTAATTGGCTTTGCAGTTCTTTCATCTCGCTGGGTGCGAGTCTGTAAGGAGCACGAGCTATTGGTGCAGCTCCTGGTACAAGATCTATTTGAAATTCAACGGATCGATGTGGGGGTAATCCCGGTAATTCTTTCGGAAATACATCGGGAAATTCTTTTGCAATGGGAACATCATTGATGCTCTTTTCTTCAGTTTGTACTTTCTCGACGTGTGCTAGAACAGCATAGCAACCTTTTCTTATTAGTTTTTGTGCCTTCAAATTACTAATAAGATGTAGCTCCGTGTTGCCCTTTTCTCCGTACACCATTAAGGGTTTTCCTTTTTCTCGTATAATGCGAATTGCATTTTTGTAACAAACGATCTCTGCTTTCACTTCTTTCAACCAGTCCATACCGATTATCACATCAAAACTCCCTAACTCTACTGGTATCAAATCAATCTTAAATGTTTCGCTAACCAGTTTAATTTCTCGATTCCGACATATATTATCTGCTGAAATTAATTTACCATTTGCTAATTCGAGTAAAAATTTACTATCCAAAGGCGTCAATGGACAACTTAATTTAGCACAAAAACCTCTACTCATATAGCTTCTATCCGCACCCGAATCAAATAAAACGTAAGCAGGTTTATGGTCAATAAGAAACGTACCTGTAACAAGCTCCGGGTCTTCCTGTGCCTCTACCGCATTAATATTGAAAACTCTTCCGCGGCCTTGTCCATTCGTGTTCTCCTGGTTCGGGCAATTTCTAATAATGTGGCCCGGTTTTCCACATTTATAACAAACTACATTGGCATAACTTGCTCCGACACTACTTGCTCCACCATTACTCGTTCCGACACCATTTGTTCCTTTCGTTCTATTAACCCCTGGTCCGTAGACCTCACACTTCGCCGCGCTATGACCATTTCTTTTACACTTGTTGCAAAATTTGGTGCAGAATCCCGAGTGATACTTTTCACACCTTTGGCATAGCTGCTTCTGATTGTTGTTGTTGTTGCGGTTATTATTGTTGTTGGGATGATTGTTGTAGTTGCTGTTGCTGTTGTTGTTGTTGTTGTTGTTGGGCCGTTTGTTGTAGTTGCGATTGATGTTGCGATTGTTGGGATAATTGTTGCGATTATTGTTGTAATTGCTGTTGTTATATTGGTGATTCTTATCACCGTTTTCCTCCCACTTTCTTTTGACTTGCTTCACATTGGCCTCTTCAGCAGTCTGTTCTTTAATTCTTTCTTCAATCTGGTTCACTAGTTTGTGAGCCATTCTACATGCCTGTTGTATAGAGGCGGGCTCGTGTGAACTTATATCTTCTTGGATTCTTTCCGGTAATCCTTTCACAAATGCGTCGATCTTCTCTTCCTCATCTTCGAATGCTCCCGGACACAATAGGCACAATTCTGTGAATCGTCTTTCGTACGTGGTAATATCAAATCCTTGGGTTCGTAACCCTCTAAGTTCTGTCTTGAGCTTATTGACCTCGGTTCTGGGACGGTACTTCTCGTTCATCAAGTGCTTGAATGCTGACCACGATAGTGCGTACGCATCGTCTTGTCCCACTTGCTCTAGATAGGTATTCCACCATGTTAACGCAGAACCTGTGAAGGTATGTGTAGCGTACTTCACTTTGTCCTCTTCAGTACACTTACTTATGGCAAACACCGATTCGACCTTCTCGGTCCACCGTTTCAATCCGATCGGTCCTTCGGTTCCATCAAATTCCAAAGGTTTGCAGGCAGTGAATTCTTTGTAGGTGCATCCTACACGATTTCCTGTACTGCTAGATCTAAGGTTATTGTTGGTATGTAGCGCAGCCTGTACTGCGGCTATGTTTGAAGCTAGAAAAGTACGGAATTCCTCTTCATTCATATTCACGGTGTGTCGAGTAGTCGGTGCCATTTCCTTCAAAATAGTCAAATGGAACAAGTTAATCATACAGAATATTAAGAGTAGTTAATAGTATTTCGTAGCATAATATGAACTCATCTATAAAAGCTTTTTCTTCATATTAGCGTTTTATAAGTTTAAATTCGGGTAGTACCTACCCGTTAAGTTCATACTTAGTAGCTAATATACAATTCAACTACTACAATTCTATATGAAAAACTGATTATAATAATATTTCGCGTTCAAACTTTTATACAATATTTTACAAACTTACAATACCACTTATTTTACATAAAGCATGAAATATAGCACACAATAACTTTGATACAAGATAGTTGTGAAGATAATTCTAGCTAGTACACAAGTCGTTCAGCAAAGGTAATAAAGACACGTAATTCATACGTCCAGAAACAAGTCATGCATTCTGGTTTTACTAGGACTACTTCCCATCCTTGGTCTTGTGGAACATAACCGTTATGGCCGTTGATAAGACAGCGTGTTGTAACGTCATCAAAGGGACGAGGGTTACGTAACGTCCAACAGTCCCGTAACAATCTAAAAACCTCATTTCTTACCCCAATTACCGACTCCGTCACTTGTGGGAACGTTTTGTTTAATAGTTGTAGCCCGATGTTCTTGTTCTCACTTTGGTGAGAAGTGAACATTACTAATCCGTAAGCATAACATGCTTCTTTATGTTGCATGTTAGCCGCTTTTTCTAAATCACGAAGTCCAATATTCGGATATATTGAGTCAAAATAATTTCTTAACCCATTGCGTAAAATAGCATTTGGGTTCCCCGCAATATATGCGTCAAAGTAAACACATCGTAACTTATGGATTTCCCAATGTGATATCCCCCATCTTTCGAACGAACGCCTTTTATAAACCAAGGCATTCTTGGAACGTTCTTCGAAAGTCTTACAAACTGATCTCGCCTTAAATAGTTGTGTCAAAGAATTCTGACCGACTCTAGACAAGATTTCATCAATCATGTCTCCGGGTAGGTCTCTTAAAATATTGGGTTGTCTATCCATTTTGTGTTTTTATACTGTAAAATAGACAAGAGTTAGATTCATAAAAAAAAATACTTATTAATAGAAGCAATTTTTACATATATCATAAAGCATAAGCACACTATATTACATATATTACACCACACGAATATAACTATCTTATTCCGACTCGCTTGTTTCTTCTTCTTCGATTTTGGTTCGTTTTGGCAAGTTTCTAGGGATATATGATGTTCCCCTAATACTAGCTGTTATTTTCCACAACGGTTTAGAAAAACCTGGTGGTTTAGAGGTTCCTGGGTCATTGTTACAACTTAAGGACTTCGGGGGTTGACGATACATATAAAGTTCATCGGGGTTGGAATTAGATTTCTCTATTTTTATGCCCTTTCCCTTATTATTTTCTTTTGCCTTTTTAAATTCAGTTGGGGTAATTTCTATAACATCATCGGAATTCTCGTCGAAATCCGATTCATCGGAGAATTGGTAATCCTCCCAATATTTTGCTTCCTTGGCGGAAACACCATTGACCATAATTAACCTTGGTCGGTTTGTTGAGGATTTTCTTTTACTTAACCGTTTTATTATTTCGCCCACCGGTTCTATTTCCTCCTCCGGTTCCTCTTCTTCCGGTTCTGATTCTTCTTCCGATTCCGACTCTTCTTCTGGTTCCTCTTCGGGAACTTGTGAATCAGTCAACGAATCATTCCAATTTACATTTGACTCTTCATTATTATTAGGTGAGTCAATGGGACTTGTTCTAGAGGTAGACATCTATCACATAATATCAAACACGTTAAGAGATTAATATATCACATAATATTCACATGTTAAAAATATATAGTTTTCAACAAAATTTGTTAAGCAATCATTTTTCAAGTAAACACAGTCGAAGTCCAGACTCACTAATGCATCCTAACAAACTCGATAAGACACACTAATGCAAAATTCTGGTTCTCTAAGACCAACGCTCGGATACCAACTGAAATGTCCCGTTCTTATTGATTAAAAACGTTCCATATTAATTGATTTCGTTACGAGGTTTTGACCTCTATATGAGACGTTTTTCAAAGACTGCATTCATTTTAAAACAAACCATAACCTTTATTTCATCAATAAAGGTTTAAAAAGCTTTACGTAGATTATCAAATAATGATAATCTAAAATATCCTGTTTACACACGACCATTACATAATGGTTTACAATACAAATATGTTACAACAAAATAAGTTTCTTGAATGCAGTTTTTACACAATATCATACAAGCATGGACTCCAAATCTCGTCCTTATTTAAGTATGCGACAGCGGAAGCTCTTAATAATCACCTGAGAATAAACATGCTTAAAACGTCAACAAAAATGTTGGTGAGTTATAGGTTTAACCTATATATATCAAATCATAATAATAGACCACAAGATTTCATATTTCAATACACATCCCATACATAGAGATAAAAGTCATTCATATGGTGAACACCTGGTAACCGACATTAACAAGATGCATATATAAGAATATCCCCATCATTCCGGGACACCCTTCGGATATGATATAAATTTCGAAGTACTAAAGCATCCGGTACTTTGGATGGGGTTTGTTAGGCCCAATAGATCTATCTTTAGGATTCGCGTCAATTAGGGTGTCTGTTCCCTAATTCTTAGATTACCAGACTTAATAAAAAGGGGCATATTCGATTTCGATAATTCAACCATAGAATGTAGTTTCACGTACTTGTGTCTATTTTGTAAATCATTTATAAAACCTGCATGTATTATCATCCCAAAAATATTAGATTTTAAAAGTGGGACTATAACTCACTTTCACAGATTTTTACTTCGTTGGGAAGTAAGACTTGGCCACTGGTTGATTCACGAACCTATAACAATATATACATATATATCAAAGTATGTTCAAAATATATTTACAACACTTTTAATATATTTTGATGTTTTAAGTTTATTAAGTCAGCTGTCCTCGTTAGTAACCTACAACTAGTTGTCCACAGTTAGATGTACAGAAATAAATCGATAAATATTATCTTGAATCAATCCACGACCCAGTGTATACGTATCTCAGTATTGATCACAACTCAAACTATATATATTTTGGAATCAACCTCAACCCTGTATAGCTAACTCCAACATTCACATATAGAGTGTCTATGGTTGTTCCGAAATATATATAGATGTGTCGACATGATAGGTCGAAACATTGTATACGTGTCTATGGTATCTCAAGATTACATAATATACAATACAAGTTGATTAAGTTATGGTTGGAATAGATTTGTTACAAATTTTCACGTAGCTAAAATGAGAAAAATTATCCAATCTTGTTTTACCCATAACTTCTTCATTTTAAATCCGTTTTGAGTGAATCAAATTGCTATGGTTTCATATTGAACTCTATTTTATGAATCTAAACAGAAAAAGTATAGGTTTATAGTCGGAAAAATAAGTTACAAGTCGTTTTTGTAAAGGTAGTCATTTCAGTCAAAAGAACGACGTCTAGATGACCATTTTAGAAAACATACTTCCACTATGAGTTTAACCATAATTTTTGGATATAGTTTCATGTTCATAATAAAAATCATTTTCTCAGAATAACAACTTTTAAATCAAAGTTTATCATAGTTTTTAATTAACTAACCCAAAACAGCCCGCGGTGTTACTACGACGGCGTAAATCCGGTTTAACGGTGTTTTTCGTGTTTCCAGGTTTTAAATCATTAAGTTAGCATATCATATAGATATAGAACATGTGTTTAGTTGATTTTAAAAGTCAATTTAGAAGGATTAACTTTTGTTTGCGAACAAGTTTAGAATTAACTAAACTATGTTCTAGTGATTACAAGTTTAAACCTTCGAATAAGATAGCTTTATATGTATGAATCGAATGATGTTATGAACATCATTACTACCTTAAGTTCCTTGGATAAACCTACTGGAAAAGAGAAAAATGGATCTAGCTTCAATGGATCCTTGGATGGCTCGAAGTTCTTGAAGCAGAATCATGATACGAAAACAAGTTCAAGTAAGATCATCACTTGAAATAAGATTGTTATAGTTATAGAAATTGAACCAAAGTTTGAATATAATTATTACCTTGTATTAGAATGATAACCTACTGTAAGAAACAAAGATTTCTTGAGGTTGGATGATCACCTTACAAGATTGGAAGTGAGCTAGCAAACTTGAAAGTATTCTTGATTTTATGTAACTAGAACTTGTAGAATTTATGAAGAACACTTAGAACTTGAAGATAGAACTTGAGATAGATCAATTAGATGAATAAAATTGAAGAATGAAAGTGTTTGTAGGTGTTTTTGGTCGTTGGTGTATGGATTAGATATAAAGGATATGTAATTTTGTTTTCATGTAAATAAGTCATGAATGATTACTCATATTTTTGTAATTTTATGAGATATTTCATGCTAGTTGCCAAATGATGGTTCCCACATGTGTTAGGTGACTCACATGGGCTGCTAAGAGCTGATCATTGGAGTGTATATACCAATAGTACATACATCTAAAAGCTGTGTATTGTACGAGTACGAATACGGGTGCATACGAGTAGAATTGTTGATGAAACTGAACGAGGATGTAATTGTAAGCATTTTTGTTAAGTAGAAGTATTTTGATAAGTGTATTTAAGTCTTTCAAAAGTGTATAAATACATATTAAAACACTACATGTATATACATTTTAACTGAGTCGTTAAGTCATCGTTAGTCGTTACATGTAAGTGTTGTTTTGAAACCTTTAGGTTAACGATCTTGTTAAATGTTGTTAACCCAATGTTTATAATATCAAATGAGATTTTAAATTATTATATTATCATGATATTATCATGTATGAATATCTCTTAATATGATATATATACATTAAATGTCTTTACAACGATAATCGTTACATATATGTCTCGTTTAAAAATCATTAAGTTAGTAGTCTTGTTTTTACATATGTAGTTCATTGTTAATATACTTAATGATATGTTTACTTATCATAGTATCATGTTAAATATATATATATCCATATATATGTCATCATATAGTTTTTACAAGTTTTAATGTTCGTGAATCACCGGTCAACTTGGGTGGTCAATTGTCTATATGAAACATATTTCAATTAATCAAGTCTTAACAAGTTTGATTGCTTAACATGTTGGAAACATTTAATCATGTAAATATCAATCTCAATTAATATATATAAACATGGAAAAGTTCGGGTCACTACACTTAACATTCAATCACGTCGCATATTCCCTTTAATATGAAATCTTACTACACCGTACCAAGTGTAGTCACAAAACGAAGTACTGTGCAACCGTTGAATACTGGTCGTCCAGCCCGGTTGGGGTTGTCAGGCCCGATAGATCTATCAACAGGATTCGCGTTTACAATACCGCTGTAAATATTAGTTACCAAGCTACAGGGAAGTATGCCAGTGGTACAACTCAACGTAGAATATATTTTTCAGTTACTTGTGTCCATAACGTAAAACATAAAATACATGTATTCTCATCCCGAAATATTTAGAGTTTAAAAGTGGGACTATATAATCACTTTCGCCTTGAAGATATATATAATTTGACTTGGTCTCCGGTTGATATCACGAACCTATCCATATATAATATATCAATATGTTTTCATTTTAAACAAACATCACATATATATACTTGTTATACTTTTAATACTTTGAATAATTCCTTAGTCCGTAGTTAGCAGCTCGTTGTTAGTAATTCAATTTTAATGGTACATTTTTAGATGTTTAATATACCCGCAATGAAATAAATAAAAACCCCCAACGAAATAAATAAAACCCCATCGTATATGTATTGGTCGAGATTAATCTTGACCCACGGTACCGGTGTTGTCAAATGACGTGTTGCGTACATAAAGTACCGGTGTTGTCAAATGACGTGTTGCGTACAAACATGGGATCTTATGATTAATCTTCTCGTGTTGTTTACGGGTGATCCTGAACCATATAAAATTGAATTATAAGTACATATATATAAAATATCATGTTATCTTAAAAATATGTGATTTATTTAATTTTTCCCAATTAATCCCGAAGTTAAACTAGTATTGGATAACCAATTTTGTTTCGGTCATAGTTTCTTCGTTACAACTCCGTTTTCGTTGATTCAACTTGCCATCTCCTTGGATCGAGTCCCTCTTTAAGACTATGAACTGAAAATACCTTGGTTTGTATTCAAAATCACACGGCATAGGTGAAACTTTAGTGAAACTTATGAAGTTAAACATTTTCCTTTATGTAAACAACCTTAAATGATTATTTTTCTAAAAATACTTATACTTTGAATTAAATCATGAAATTTTTATGTGTTATCATATTCTTAGTAAAAATCATTTTTCCAAAACATAAACCTCCAATTCAAAGTTTAAGATGGTTTTTAATTATCCAACCCAAAACAGTCCCCGGTTGCACTCCGACGTCGTAAAAACAGTTTTTAAGGTATTCTTTGAAAAACCAAGTTATACCTTGTTAAATTAGCATATACTTAAGTTATATTACAGGTCTTGAAGCATTTTAAAAGTTAAGTTAGAAGGATCTATTTAGTTTGCAAACAAGTTTGAAAACATTCAAACTATGTTCTTGTTGTTAAATTTTTATACCACAAAATAAGATAGCTATATATATATGAATCGAAAAAGGTTATGAACATAGATTCTACCTCAAGTTCCTTGGACAAGGTTGCTGTAAAAGAGGAGTAAAAAGCTAGAACCAAAAGGGTGATGGAAGTGGATGAAAGATTGGAAGTAAGTTTGTGTTCTTGGAAGGATTTCTTGAAGTGTTTTTGTATGGTTTTCTTATGGTGTTTAAGTAAGGTTTTTGAAGCTAGATCTTCAAGGTTTCTTGCTGAATGATTATGGAGTTCAAAGGTTAAGAGAGAGTGTATGTTTTAGCTAAGATAATTGAAGTTAAAATGAAACAAAATGATGATACATATAAGCTCCATAAAAACGTGATTTTAAAGGATACATGGACAAAATTTTAGTTTGTATTTTTGTAATTAGTCTTACAATCATTCAAAAGTAATTACCTTATACATAAGGCATTGAACAAGGGCTAGTTGGTGGTGATTTGATGTGTATATACCAATAGTAAATACGTATAGAAGCTAGGTATGATACGAGTATATATACTCTAGATATACGTATAGAAATTTTGTGAAAAATGGAATGAGGATTCAAATATAGCTATCTTTTGTGAATACACTTATATGGTTTTATGTATTTAAGTTCTTAAAAGTGATTAAATACATTACTTATACGATATATGTATAAACATTATAGGTTATAAGTATTTATGTCAAATAACGTTACGTATGGTTATCGTTTTGAAAACTTAAGTTAGTAGTTTCAAAATATACTTATAACTTATTGTTATTAATACAAAATAAGATATTAAAACATTCTTAGATCATGTTAAATATGTATATATACATATATGTACATAAACGTATAATTATCATATATTGTATAGTTCGTGATATCATCGGTCAAACTAGACGGTCAAACGTTGTGTAAATCTCTTTTCGAAAACAAAAGTCTCAACAATTTGGATTGCTTATCATGTTGGAAAGGTTTAATTTATGTAAATATTAATCTTATAAGTATAGAACGATCGAAAAAGTGCGGGTCGTTACACAAGATTTTAGTTGTTTCATCTAGAAACGTTTATCAAAATATTCTACAAGATTGAGCACCCTGGTAACTAAACTTTAATGTCTATATAATAAGTACCCTTTGTATAATCATCTTAATAATACACGCAAACCAACGTGTACGCTTCTCAAATAGCATACGTCCGTTAAAAGGCTAGTGCTCTAGCTCGGACGGGGATATCAAGCCCTATGGATCCATATACTACTACTCGCGCCCACCAGTTCTTATAACTGGAAGTTAACAGTTACCAAAGCTAAGGGATTTTCGGTTCAAACTCAGTGTAGAATTTAGTATGTACTTGTATCCATTGCGTTTAAAATAAAATGCATGTATTCTCAGCCCAAAAATATATATTGCAAAAGCAATTAAAAAGGGATCAATGAAACTCACGCATATAAATATTGTATATCGGTTAATAAAACATTTGCATGTATTCTCAGCCCAAAAAATATAGAGAGTAAAAGGGATCTTATGAAACTCACGCATATAAATATTGTATATCGGTTAATAAAACATTTGCATGTATTCTCAGCCCAAAAAATGTAGAGAGTAAAAGGGATCTTATGAAACTCACCTTAGCAGCATATAAAGTCGTTCATCAAAATGTGATCGAAACTCAGAGTATCAAATAACCGTAGATCTCAACGTATCAATATTGTGATTCAATATTGCAGAAAAGTACGTAGACGTAACGGAGATGATAAATACTAGATTTGATTCACAAATATACCCCCGAACATTACCCATAACCTCCTTGGCAATAACCCATAATTTTGTTAGCTCTATCCCGCTCAAAACCCATTTTGAAAGTGACACGCTTAAGACCTCGTCGTAGTATTTTATGTATAATAATACTACTAATAATAATAAGATTAATAATAATAATAATCTTAATAATAAGATTAATAATAATAATAATCTTAATAATAATAATAATAATAATAATAATAATAATAATAATAATAATAATAATAATAATAATAATAATAATAATAATAATTATAATAATAATACGGAGTAAAAAAAAATAGATTGAGGATATATATTGGCCAAATGATCGAGCTTTATAATGTCTCCTGGAAATCCTTGCCATGCGATCGCATGGCATATGTGAGGGGAACCCATGCGATCGCATGGCCCCTGGTGACAGCTCAAAGTTGCTTGTTTTCTTGCTTGTCGACATAATATTATAATATATATAATATATTTAATTTAAATAATTAATTATATATTATATTAAATTCACGTGCATAGTTGACTTGTAATTTTTGTTCCGATAAATCGTACGTCATTACGCGACTTATGTCCCGGTTTCGGTTTTTCGAACGCATTTTCGTACGCTTAGAAAACTAGCATTTTACGTTTTGTAACACGTACACTTGTCAAAATATAGACTTAGATTATCCCTAAATTATACCTCTCAAAATATAACTTATACATTTGAGTGTTTTGGTCATTTACTTCTATAAATCATCGTCTCACTATTTGTTGAAATACATTTTAAAATAGTGTTTTACTGTAGCAAGTTAGTGTTTTACTGGTTCATCTTAAATGCTTCAGTTAACTTATCTAAATATCAATCGAATCAATAAACGAATGTTACTATCGTTTACTAAATAACTTGAAATTATATATATGTATATATCTTTTTAATATACATAAATCAGTTTTTAAATACACATTGGAAGTTATTTATAAATAAATTTTAATAATAAATATTTCAACTTATCATATATATATTCAAATAGTTATTTAAACCAATAAGTTTAATGTACGGTATCAAACAATTAATACATTGTTACCTTTTCAAGTTATAGTATATATGTATCTATTTACATATAATTGTTAGCGAATCATCGAAAACAACCGAAGGGTATTTAAATATATAAAAGTAGTTCAAAAATTTTGAGATTCAGTTTTACAGACTTTGCTTTTCGTGTCGGAAATGTTAATCATACAAAGATTAAGTTTAAATTTGGTCAGAAATTTCCGGGTCATCACAGTACCTACCCGTTAAAGAAATTTCGTCCCGATATTTGAGTGAGGTCGTCATGGCTAAAAATGTTTTAATGACGAATATGAGTTGATAATAGAGTTTTATCTATGTTTGAATAATATGGATAAAATAATCCAATTACTCGAAGCGTATGAGAGAAGTTATCTTAATCAAGTGAAATGGAGAATAGAGATGCGTCTTATCTCTTGATGTAGTAACGATTGATTTCCGGATTTTAAGGAATAGAAAATATTCATAATAAGATTTAATTTTTCGGAATTTGAGGAAATTAGGATTTTCTTTGATTAAATGCGTAATCTGCCTCTATTGCTGTGTCCGATGTTTTGCTATAAATTGACCTCTTCTGTTTCATTATTTTCACTACTCCTACATCTTCTTCCTCATTTCATACTTTCAAAAGATTGTGAAATGCTTCATCCAGTTCTGATTCTTGATATACTCCTAACTTTCATATCTGTCATTCTTCTTTTTCATCTACCACCAGAGGAAATTACTTTCTTCTACCATTACCTTGGGGTTATAGTGTTTTTCATTCTCCCGTATCTTTATATTGCTATACGCATTGATATACACGGTTTGTAATTTCGGGGTTGTTATCGGACTTTATGTTCTCCGTTATATTTCGAAGCTTCATGCTTTCGTTTTCTCTTCCCGACCTTAAGTCAAGCGAGTGATGGTCCAGAATTCGTAGGTATGAATTTTAGAATAAACATAATTAATGTTCTAAGAAAGAAAAGGTAATGGCACAATCTGACTTGTCAAATTACCAGAATATCCGGAAAAGACCGAATCATCAAGAAATATATTTTCTTGATATATTTAGAGATTATATAGAATGAAAGAGTTATGTAACATGGTTTATGATGAGGGTGTGATCTGTGAACCTTTGTCACGTTCCATTAGAAACTCAACATGACTTACTGTAATATAATCACGTTGATCAAGTGTCATTATATTATACTAACTCATGCTTCAGCTCCCAACACCACTTCTAAAATATTCACATTTTAAACTTGAAAGTTTCAGAATTTAGAAACTAAAATAGTTTCTTTTATGATGTAACACAGATATCGCAAGGAGAAAATTGATTTTCGATACGAATGATTATGAAATTATCTCCAGAAATTTGGAGGATATTCATAATGAAAGATACGATGATATCTTAGAATTTCTAATATCAGCGGATGATAAAGAATATTGTCCGCAAGGGTTTAGATTCGGAAGCAAGGTATTCGTTAATGGCTTCAGCAGATACTGAATCATTTGGATTCTTTGAAGGCAGATTTCGTCCTTGTGATTTATCCACAGCCTCTTTCATACTTTGCTCAATCCGTTTTTCAGTTCCAAACTTTCTCTTTTTCTGAACTTTGCCAGCACACTATCCTTTATCATCAAACTTTTTACTGTTAAGGTCGTTTACAATTTTTGCTGCTTCATCAGCATTTTTCAAGATTTCGAGAACTAGTTCGTAGTTTAAGGTGTTTTTCAGAAACTTCTCATTCGAAATCTATAAGTCTAGAAGATCGATGTTATCTATATATAACTGTTGGCGTAGAATTGCTATGAAATTCGAAATACAAATTGCTAATTCCAGGTAGTTGGAACGGCAACTATTGTTACAAGATGTGGATGAGTACATGATAGGGTTTCAATGAATAATTATAGTGATTTTTCGAAGAAACTTAAGTCACAGATTAATGAAGTTGCTGGTAAATTTACTGCTAATGTGGTGGAACATGAAAGGTTCCCCAGTAACAAGAACATATATGTCAAGGTTACAATAAAGTTAATCTGAAAAGTCAAAGTTGACTGGTTGGAAGTGTGATGAAAATTGATATCTTGAAAAGAATTGCAAGATTATTTTCGGTATTAACAACATTAAAGGATCTTGCACTGTTTTGAAGTCAAAGTATAGCTTTAAAAGATGTAGAGATCTAAAAATGATGTCACCGGTTCAGAGTTATGACTTGGATTCTGATCCGTCAATATCAGAATATGTAATTGAATTTGTATGAAAATGATTGTATATCGTTGTGAGTATTGTTAATAATTTTTGAATCAAAGTTGAAGAATGTACAGTGTAACATATTAATTGCAAACTTAAATATTTCCCGGGTATTACCTACCCGTTAAAAAAAAAATTCACAATTAATACTTTGTACAAAGAATTTTCGTTACAGTCTTTATGAAAATATCTGTATGTATATTTTCTTCAGATGTAATACAGATTTAATGAGTCAATATCATATTAAGCTCATTTGATTTTTGGCTTGAATTAGAAATGAATAATCTCCAAAACATTAGAGATTACCTAATCTTCGCGGAGTATTTCACTAATGAAATCAATACTTCATTATTTATTCTTATTGATATTCCTCGGTGAAGGATGTTGATGCTCGTGGAATTTTTGTGAACCTTACAAGGCACAGATGATGTTTTCTGGAAAGTTTCGAGTACATCGAAAATGAAAATGTAAAATCAATTATGTAATTGAATAATACACTTGGTTTATTAGGAAATGGAATTCATTGAGTTGAAACAGAGATTGTAGTTAACGATTGTTAAGTCATTAACGAAGGATGTATAGCATATTAGTAACATGAACTAACCGAGTAGTACCTACCAGTTATGATTCATATGTAATAGCTTAGTACGAAAAGATTTATTTTGTTTTCAAATTTCACATATATATATATATATATATATATATATATATATATATATATATATATATATATATATATATATATATATATATATAAAATATACATATAATTTCTTCAGGGAAAATGAGTTAATACTTCATAACTCGTTGATACAATATACGCGTTATTGATTTGTGATGATGTTGGTGATTATGAAATTGGCAGAACTTGTAGTGCTACAGGTTTTACCGGTGTTGGTGATACTGACGATACTGTTGATGCTGCTGGTAAAACAAGTCTAGCTTGTAAATCGTGCACCATTCCGGTCAGGGTTTCTACTCTTCCTTCTATCATTTCGGTCCACTCATCTGATTTACGGTTACAGTTGGAATAGATTATCTCTAAGACTTTAGAGATTACATAATCGCCGCAAAATATTTCTCCAATGAAGTTATGAATCAATACTTCATCGGTTATTGTTGTTGGTACTCCTTGGTATCTATGGTGCGTATGACATTGATGTTCGAGGTACATGTTATGATATTGAGGCTTGCAGTGCGGATGTTGTTGGTGGTGGTAATGGTACTGTTGGTGTTGTTGTCGGTGGTACTGTTGATGCGGGTGATTCTGCTGGTGCTTGTAACCTTTGCACCATATCCTCCAAAGCCACTACCCGAGCGCGAAGCTCGTTGACTTCTTCTACTACACCGGGATGATTGGCGGTTCGGACGAGCGGATGAATAAGATCCAGGATTTGAGAGAGTATATATGATCATGACGAGATATTCTGGAGATGAGAGAGAAAATGGTGTTACGAACAGGTTCGTCGGTAAGTGCTTCAGGTTCTTCGCCAAGAGGGCAATGTGGTGGTTGGAAGGGATCACCTTCTTCTTGTCTCCAATAATTAAGTAGGCTACGAACCCATCCCCAATTCATCCAGAATAGATGATGGCTAATTGGTTGATCCATTCCGGTTACACTGTCTTCAGAATTCAGGTGAATATCCATATCGGAATAGCTGTCAGAGTTTAAGGAATTTGAACTAGATACGGGATCCATCTTGTATAATTAGGGAGATGATTTTTGATATGAATTAGATTATAGAATTTAGTTTGGTATTCTTCAATACATAATTTACATATGTATATATAATACCAAATTCCATAAATCACGGAGAAATTTTCGAAAGATGTCAGGAAAAGTTTACAGTAACAGATACGCTAAGATATGAATTTTTGTCTATACACTATTTATGCAATAAATGCAGGAAAACATGTCTAGACTTAAGAATGATAAACATGTAATTTCTGACAAGAAATGCTAAGCAAAACGTTTAACATGCAGACACAGTCGAAGTCCAGACTTACTAATGCATACTAACAACTATCAGTTAGACACACTCATGCAAGACCTGGTTCGCTAGGACCAACGCTCTGATACCAACTGTGACGATCGCTCCAAATCCATATGGACAAACACGTCATTCATTGATTTCATTGCGAGGTATTTGACCTTTATATGATACATTTTGTAAACATTGCATTCTTTTGAAAAGGCACACCATAAATGAATATTTAAATCAAAGGTCTTCGACATCTGATGATTTCTACATATAGACAATCACCATAAATAATAGTTTACAACAGTATTTCCGTTGACAATGCAGTCAAAATAAGATACATGGTGATGATTTGGTGAATGCAACGTCTCCTTGAAAAATATGTCATGTAAGACTCCATGCACATAGCTTGTTTAACATCTAAGCAAACAGCGGAAGACTTCTAGGAAACCTGAGAATAAACATGCTAACAAGTGTCAACACAAAGGTTGGTGAGTTCATAGTTTTAATGTTGCGCATAATCTGTATATAAAGGTGGATCACAAGATTTCAGTTGTTTCATCTAGAAACGTTTATCAAAATATTCTACAAGATTGAGCACCCTGGTAACTAAACTTTAACGTCTATATAATAAGTACCCTTTGTATAATCATCTTAATAATACACGCAAACCAACGTGTACGCTTCTCAAATAGCATACGTCCGTTAAAAGGCTAGTACTCTAGCTCGGACGGGGATATCAAGCCCTATGGATCCATATACTACTACTCGCGCCCACCAGTTCTTATAACTGGCAGTTAACAGTTACCAAAGCTAAGGGATTTTCGGTTCAAACTCAGTGTAGAATTTAGTATGTACTTGTATCCGTTGCGTTTAAAATAAAATCCATGTATTCTCAGCCCAAAAATATATATTGCAAAAGCAATTAAAAAGGGATCAATGAAACTCACGCATATAAATATTGTATATCGGTTAATAAAACATTTTCATGTATTCTCAGCCCAAAAAATGTAGAGAGTAAAAGGGATCTTATGAAACTCACGCATATAAATATTGTATATCGGTTAATAAAACATTTGCATGTATTCTCAGCCCAAAAAATGTAGAGAGTAAAAGGGATCTTATGAAACTCACCTTAGCAGCATATAAAGTCGTTCATCAAAATGTGATCGAAACTCAGAGTATCAAATAACCGTAGATCTCAACGTATCAATATTGTGATTCAATATTGCAGAAAAGTACGTAGATGTAACGGAGATGATAAATACTAGATTTGATTCACAAATATACCCCCGAACATTACCCATGACCTCCTTGGCAATAACCCATAATTTTGTTAGCTCTATCCCGCTCAAAACCCATTTTGAAAGTGACACGCTCAAGACCTCGTCGTAGTATTTTATGTATAATAATACTACTAATAATAATAAGATTAATAATAATAATAATAATAATAATCTTAATAATAAGATTAATAATAATAATAATCTTAATAATAATAATAATAATAATAATAATAATAATAATAATAATAATAATAATAATAATAATAATAATAATAATAATAATAATAATTATTATAATAATAATACGGAGTAAAAAAAAATAGATTGAGGATATATATTGGCCAAATGATCGAGCTTTATAATGTCTCCTGGAAACCCTTGCCATGCGATCGCATGGCATATGTGAGGGGAACCCATGCGATCGCATGGCCCCTGGTGACAGCTCAAAGTTGCTTGTTTTCTTGCTTGTCGACATAATATTATAATATATATAATATATTTAATTTAAATAATTAATTATATATTATATTAAATTCACGTGCATAGTTGACTTGTAATTTTTGTTCCGATAAATCGTACGTCATTACGCGACTTATGTCCCGGTTTCGGTTTTTCGAACGCATTTTCGTACGCTTAGAAAACTAGCATTTTACGTTTTGTAACACGTACACTTGTCAAAATATAGACTTAGATTATCCCTAAATTATACCTCTCAAAATATAACTTATACATTTGAGTGTTTTGGTCATTTACTTCTATAAATCATCGTCTCACTATTTGTTGAAATACATTTTAAAATAGTGTTTTACTGTAGCAAGTTAGTGTTTTACTGGTTCATCTTAAATGCTTTAGTTAACTTATCTAAATATCAATCGAATCAATAAACGAATGTTACTATCGTTTACTAAATAACTTGAAATTATATATATGTATATATCTTTTTAATATACATAAATCAGTTTTTAAATACACATTGGAAGTTATTTATAAATAAATTTTAATAATAAATATTTCAACTTATCATATATATATTCAAATAGTTATTTAAACCAATAAGTTTAATGTACGGTATCAAACAATTAATACATTGTTACCTTTTCAAGTTATAGTATATATGTATCTATTTACATATAATTGTTAGCGAATCATCGAAAACAACCGAAGGGTATTTAAATATATAAAAGTAGTTTAAAAATTTTGAGATTCAGTTTTACAGACTTTGCTTTTCGTGTCGGAAATGTTAATCATACAAAGATTAAGTTTAAATTTGGTCAGAAATTTCCGGGTCATCACATGTATTATATATATCCATCTATTTTTATAACCAACCACCCATCTATCACCCTCCTACTCTATTATGTTTTGCTATTCTAACCAACCCACAAACACCATCAAACACCACCATCATGACCATCGAACCACCATCACCTTCATATCTCTTTCTCTTTTTCTTTTGGTCTAAGAACACCCCATAACCAAAATCGAATCAAAATCGAGAACTTGTTGCTACTGAACATTCTATTTTTCTGTTTTTACTTCCATTCGAACCCAACACAATCCAATACCGCCCACACAGCTTCACCATCTATCCACCATCATCAAAATCCAAAACAAAATCACTGCTACAGTGAACCCGCAACTTTCGTTGTGCTGCTACGCTAAAGTGTTTTGTTCAGCTTTAAAACCATGACTCATTGAACCCTACTGCAAACCCTGATCAAACTGCTGCTCGCTATACTTTTCTTTTCTTTCTGTTTCCCTTCGATGTCACCACCATAGGCTGCCTTGTTGTCGTTACTACTATTGATATTTTTGTATCTATTCCTGTTAAACAAACGAAGATGATGAAGAGTAACGTGATCGCAATGATGATGGGCTGTGGAGATGCTAAATGATAAGATGATTCCATCGTTTTTCTGTATTATTTTCCTATCTTTTGATAAATAAAAACGAAACCCATTTGTTTCGGATTAAATCAAATCCCATCAGTTTTTGTATCCATTCTAAACGATATCGAACATATGATGATGATGATTATATTAACGTGAAAAACGATGATTTCTTCTGCTACTTGCCTGTTATTGTTTCTCGTTTAAATCAAACCCACTTGATTACTTATTTGAACGATGGTGATGAATAACTTGATTTCGATGATGAATTAAGATGATGATCCTGTAATGATGATGGTAACACGAAGACGATAATGAAACTGTGATAACGATGAAAAAGATTATGGTGATGCTCTGATCGATTTGTTATATTGGTGAAGATGAAAATTGGAAACTATGTAAAACGGGTTTAATTTTTTTTTTATTTCCAGACAACTCCCAACCATCGGTGGGCTTAATAAAATCAAGTAATCAGGCCACAAAGGTTAATGGGTATAATGAATCGTTAAATGGGTTTTCATATAAATAAACATGTTGGGCTTATGAAACTGCTTTGGGCCGAGTTCCTTTCTTGTGTTTGCTGGACCGAGACTTCCTTTTATGTTGGGCCACAGTTTAAGTATTTGTTGGGCTGTTTGTAAATTAAACTTGGGCCGAAGTGTTCATTTTCTAGTAGGCCGAAGAGAATAGACTAAATATAAGCGGGTTCATATTAAATCACAAAACTGAAATGGATGGGTTGGTTGAGGTGTTTGTGGGAGAGCGAGAGGTCTTGAGTTCGAGCCTTGACTGAGACGTTTCTTATTTATTTTTATGAAAAAGCTTGAAGGTAGCCTACTCACTTTTATTATTATTATTATTATTATTATTATTATTATTATTATTATTATTATTATTATTATTATTATTATTATTATTATTATTATTATTATTATTATTATTATTAGTATCATTAGTATTGCTATTATTATCTACTTGGTATTAATATAGTATTATTACAATTATGAATTTAATAAATAGTTGATCTTTATATAAAAATATATTTAAATATATTAATATATCTAATACCTATAACCTAACTCTATTTTTATATTTTTTATTTTTTTAGGTAAGATATATAAAATGAATATATAATTTAAGTTATTAAAGGAACACATAAATCATAAACAACATATATATCACTAATAATAATATATCAATTTGTTCGATTCCCATTATATTTGTTAATATATATATATATATATATATATATATATATATATATATATATATATATATATATATATATATATATATATATATATATATATATATATATATATATACATGATATAGGTTCGTGAATCCGAGGCCAACTCTGCATTGTTCAAATGCCGTCATATGTATTTTTACTACGAAATACAGTATAGTGAGTTTCATTTGCCCTTTTTACTCTTTACATTTTTGGGCTGAGAATACATGCAAATGCTTTATTAACTGTTTTACAATATTTATATGCGTGTGTTTTCATTTGCTCCCTTTTTAAATGCTTTTGCAATATATATATTTGGGACTGAGAATACATGCGCTGCTTTTATAAATGTTTTACGAAACAGACACAAGTAAACGAAACTACATTATATGGTTGAATTATCGAAATCGAATATGCCCCTTTTTATTAAGTCTGGTAATCTAAGAATTAGGGAACATACACCCTAATTGACGCGAATCTTAAAGATAGATCTATGGGCCTGACGAACCCCATCCAAAGTACCGGATGCTTTAGTACTTCGATTTTGTTTTATATCATGTCTGAAGGGTTTCCCGGAATGATAGGGGATATTCTTATATATGCATCTTGTTAATGTCGATTACCAGGTGTTCACCATATGAATGATTTTTATCTCTATGTATGGGATGTGTATTGAAATATGAAATCTTGTGGTCTATTAAAATTTTGAAATGATTATTTATGTTAAACTAATGAACTCACCAACCTTTTGGCTGACACTTGAAAGCATGTTTATTCTCAGGTACGAAAGAAATCTTCCGCTGTGCATTTGATCATTTAAAAGATATTACTTGGAGTCATTCATGACATATTTCAAAAGACGTTGCATTCGAGTCGTTGAGTTCATCAAGATTATTATTAAGTCAATTATATTTGGATATATTATGAAATGTTATGCATGTCTGTCAACTGTCGATGTAAATGAAAGTTTGTCTTTTAAAAACGAATGCAATGTTTGTAAAATGTATCATATAGAGGTCTAGTACCTCGCGATGTAATCAACTGTTGTAAATCGGTTTTAATCGATATGGACTTCGTCCGGATGGATTAGAACGGGTCCTTTCATTTGGTATCAGAGCGGTGGTCTTAGCGAACCATTCTGCATTAGTGTGTCTAACTGATAAGTCGTTAGGATGCGTTAGTGAGTCTGGACTTCGACCGTGTCTGCATGTCAAAAGTTTTACTTATCATTTTGTGTCAAAAATTACATGCTTATCATTCTTAGAGAATCACTTGCTTATCATTCTTAGTCTAGACACGTTTTACTGCATTTACTGTATGAATAGTGTATAGACTGTTGGAATTTAACAAGTTCATATATCTTAAAACCTTTTAAGAATCATTATAAACGGAAGCGTGTAATTATCAAATTTTACTTGTTATCTTTAAACCAATTTAAAGTTAAATCCCACAAGGATCAAGTTGTTAAATATATGCTTACAATTAACAAGAAAAGAAGTGATTCAATACCTCCTCAAAACCAAGTTTGAAGGCTGTTTTGAAGGCTTAAGATGATGATGAAGATGATAGAACAATACACCAAACCACCCTTGAGTTGGTTAAACCTTTATCACCTTGAAACCTAGCTTGAAACCCACTTTTCTGCCCTTGAGAAAACCGAACAGCAGCAGCTGTATTTGAGCAGAAAGTTTGATGAGTTTTGATGGCTTTTATGCTTCTAACTTGAAGCCTCAAGTGTTGCATACCCCAAGCAATAACCCCAACACCTTTTGCCTTTAGTTGGTTAGGATTTTGGCACTTGTTCAAGCTTCCAAATGACCTTATGTTCTCACTTTTCTGCTGGAAAAAACTGACCAGAATGTGAGAGAGAGAGAGGTAATGTTTTTCACTTGAAATGTTGTGTTATACATGTGTGTTTTGATTCCCACAAGTCATGGTCCTTATGCACATGCACATGAGAAGTTGTGCTCTTGAAAAACACAAGAATCAAGCATGCTTGTCCCTCCATTTTGACCCTTAGAACCGGCCATCCCATGGGAGGGTTTTATTTTTATAAAACTTTGTCAATTTATATAAATTTGTAACATAAACTCAAGCATTTATTTGATATTTACATATTTTATAAACCTTTTATAAAATATAACACAACATAATTATTTAAACCTATAAATAATAAATATATAAATTATCCAAATAATTTATTTCAAGTGATAATATTTTAGAAACCGATTTTCTAAAATCCAAGTGTCGCGTATTCATTTAATGATCCGTTCATTAAGATTAAATACGTATAAGGTGTCGGTAAGCTTGTTATTGGGTATGACCCGACTTGGATCATAACATATTAGCCACATTGATTTAATACGTCTCTCGGGCATACGAAATACTTTCAATCTCCCACTTGCACGAGAAACGTAAGAAATTAATGCAAGTGACGGATACCACCTAACGACCGTCCATCACCCCCAATATGTTATGACTTTGTGCCATTCAATAACATCATCCCTTTCGAGTTCCCATCTCGAATATAAATAGGTGAATCTTTTCATTATATCCTTTCATCCTAGATGTCATGTTAAATCCAAGAGATACAGAGTGATCACTCTCTTTCTAGATTTAACTTTATCAGGCCTTAGACATCTGACTCTCAACGAATAAGAGAGACAAATTCCATCTTGACTACATACGTCCTAAATATGTACCCTGCATTGTACCTGAGCTCTTCCTTATGAACTACCATATTTCAGAATAGCGAAGGAAAGATTCAAGGCACAATACTTGGTAAATATCTGAATCCAATATGTATCTCAGGTCAGAGGATACAATGATATTCGCCTTTACTCAAGATTACATGTGATCAACCACAAAGGCTCCATTTAGCAAATCTTGAGGGCGGGTCTTCCAATATTTGCATCCCACAAATATCTATGAACCTTGGTAGCAACCTTGCCCCACATTCAGTCCGTGAATGTATACCAATCCAAGTTCATAATAGTCTAAACCTCACACTTGTTTCCACAAATGTGATCGACTACGGAATTTAGAATAATTACTTATTCATGGATAAAATATGCAAAATAGGAACATAACTCAAAATAAATTAAACCATAATTATATTAATGAGTTTGAACCACTTCGTTCCGTTACAATACTTAAAACAGATCATAACCAATCACTAGAATATCGAAGCCCTAATGCACTAACATGCCCTTCATGTTTTGCTCCATGTAAGAGCTTCGTGAGTGGATCCGCTATATTAAGATCTGTGTGAACCTTGCGAATACATATCTTTCCTTTTTCAACTTCATCTCTTATGTAGTTGAATCTCCGCTCAATGTGACGGGTCTTTTGATGAGCACGAGGTTCCTTGATTTGAGCAATCGCACCCTCGTTGTCACAAAAGATCTCAAGAGGGTCCTGAATGGAAGGGACTACTCCTAAGTCGTCGATGAATTTCTTCATCCATGCAGCTTCCTGAGCTGCCAATGATGCGGCGATGTACTCTAACTCTGTAGTGGATAGAGCAACAACATCCTGTTTTGAACTCTTCCAAGAGACCGCACCTCCATTTAATGTGAAGACATAACCGGATTGTGATCGAGAATCATCACGATCAGTTTGGAAACTCGCATCCACGTAACCTTTTACTACAAGTTCCTCCTCACCAGACCCGTATATTAGAAACATATCCTTAGTCCTCCTAAGGTATTTCAATATACTTTTAACAGCAACCCAATGACTATTTCCAGTGTTATTCTGGTATCTACTTGTCAAGCTGAGAGCGCATGACACATCCGGTCTAGTGCATATCATTGCATACATGATTGACCCAATGGCAGAAGCATATGGGACTTTCTTCATTCTCTCCTGTTCATCTTTCGTGGTAGGGCACTGAGATGAACTGAGAAGTGTTCCTTTTTGAATAGGTACCAAACCTTTCTTAGAGTTCTCCATCTTGAACCTTTTCAAGATCTTTTCAATGTATGTACTTTGATTTAAACCTATCAGTTTCTTGGATCTATTCCTGTAGATCCCAATCCCCAAAACGTATTGTGCTTCTCCAAGATCCTTAATGGAGAAACATTTACTTAGCCAAGTTTTAACTCCTTGCATTGCCGGAATATCATTTCCAAATAACAATATATCATCCACATATAGTACAAGGAAAATGATAGTGCTCCCACTAGCTTTCTTGTATACACAAGCTTCATCACCATTTTTAATGAAGCCAAATTTCTTGGCCTCCTCATTAAAACGATGATTCCACATTCTAGATGCTTGTTTCAATCCGTAGATTGACTTCTTTAACTTGCATACATTCTTAGGATATTTCGGATCAACAAAACCTTCAGGCTGAACCATGTAGACATCTTCCTCAAGATGTCCGTTTAGGAAAGCGGTCTTGACATCCATTTGCCATATTTCATAATCATAATGAGCAGCAATGGCAAGTAATATCCTAATAGACTTTAGCATTGCCACAGGCGAAAAAGTTTCATCATAGTCAACCCCTTGAGTTTGAGTGAAACCTTTTGCTACAAGTCTAGCTTTATATGTATCCAAGTTTCCATGTATGTCGGTTTTCATTTTGAACAGCCATTTACAATCAACTAGCCTAGAGCCAGGAGGTTGCGCAACAAGTTCCCAAACTTGGTTGTCATACATGGATTGCATCTCAGCATTCATGGCTTCCTGCCATTTATCTTTATCAATCCTTGATAAAGCATCTTGGTAGTTTATTGGTTCATCCAAATCAACCACATAGCAACCATCCATGAGAAACCCATATCTCTCAGGAGGATTACTAATCCTACCAGATCTGCGAACGTCTAGTGTATTTTGATCATCCATCTGATCACTCTCAACATTTTCATGTTGAGTGCTAGTGTCAGCCAATTGTGTATCATCTACTTGATCTTGAACCTCTTCAAGATCTATCTTCCTTTCACTTTTGCCTTCCATTAGGAACTTAGTTTCAAGGAATTCAGCCTTCCGAGCAACAAATACATTCTGCTCGGAAGGATCATAGAAATAGTATCCCATATCATCCTTGGGATATCCTATGAAGATACACTTCGTAGATCGAGCATTCAACTTATTAGGGACGTAACGCTTAGGGTAAGCTTCACATCCCCATACCTTTAAGTATGATAGAGATGGAGGTTTTCCAAACCACATCTCATGAGGTGTTCGTTCCACTTTCTTGGTTGGGGCCATATTTATAATACGAGCCGCTGAGCATAGACAATAACCCCAGAATGATAGAGGTAACGAGCTTCTAGCCATCATAGATCGAACCATATCCATCAGGGTTCGGTTTCTCCTTTCAGACACTCCATTAAGCTGGGGTGTTCTGGGTGGAGTAAGTTGTGAGATAATCCCACAATTTCTAAGATGATCCTGGAAGGCATCGCTGAGGTATTCACCTCCTCTATCGGTACGAAGTACCTTAATTGTCTTGTTGAGTTGATTTTGTACTTCGTTTTGATATTCTTTGAATGCTTCAAAAGTTTCATCCTTATGTCTTAATAAGTAGACATATCCGAAACGACTGAAGTCATCAATGAAAGTAACGAAGTATCTTTCACCATTCCTAGTCATGGGCTTAAAAGGTCCACATACATCCGAATGTATTAATCCTAATAAGTCTTTAGCCCTTTCATAGGTCCCTTTGAAAGGTGCTTTAGTCATTTTGCCTTGTAAACAAGATTCACACACATCAAACGAGTCCAGTTCATTTGATTTCAAAAGGCCATTCTTTTGAAGTGTATGCATTCGATTCTTGTTTATGTGACCAAGGCGACAATGCCATAAGTAGGAATTACTCAAATCCATTTTGAGTTTCTTGGTGCTAGTATGGTATATCGAGCTACTAGATGTTGTGTCATCGTGAACCAATTCATAAATTCCATTTGAAGGCGAAGCCTTAAAATAAAATACATTATCTAAATAAACGTGGATATCATCATTAACAAAATTAAGATAAAAACCACATTGTTTTAAACGGGAAACTGAAATAATGTTTCGACATAAATCCGGTGCATACAAAACATTGTTCAAAATAAGTTCCAAACCACTTGGAAGTTTTAATACAAAGTCTCCTTGAGCCTTCACTTGCACTTTGGCTCCATTACCCATAAAGAGACTTGCTGTTCCCGTTTGCTTGCTACTTCTTTTGAACCCCTGCAAAGAATTGCAAATGTGAGTTCCACATCCAGTGTCTAATACCCATGTATTAGAAGAAGTAATACTAAGCTCTATATATACCATATATCTGTTACCTGAGGATTGCCCCGCATCCCTCTTTTCCTTCAACTCCTTAAGGTAGACCGGGCAATTGCGTTTCCAGTGACCCATTTCACCGCAACCGAAGCACGGGTCTTCCTTTGGGTTTGCTTGTCCGGCAACCTTTTGCTTCTTGTTCTTGTTTTTGGTTGGGGTAACCATCCTCCCCTTTCCCTTGCCTTGATGGGCGGGTCCTTTCCTCTTAGCCGCCTTTGGCTTAGAGGTGTTGATACCTTTGGACCCACCATCATTGATCATTAGCACGGGTGAAGCCCTCTTACCCATGCTAGTTTCCGCCGTCCTTAACATGCCATGAAGTTCACCAATGGTCTTATCCATCCCATTCATATTGTAATTAATTACAAATTGGTCAAACCTCTTTGACAGGGAGTTTAGGATAAGATCAGTGGCTAGCTCATTAGATATGTTGAGATTAAGACGGTTTGCGCGATCAATAAGGCTTTTCATTTTGAGGACATAAGAGGATACGGATTGGGTGTCATGCATACGACATGCATGTAACGCTCGAACCGTTTCGAAGCGCTCGACACGTGCTTGTTGAAGGAACATCTCCTTCAATTGCGTAATCATGTCATATGCACTATGATGTTCGAAATCCTTTTGGAGTTCGGGTATCATAGTCCCAAGAATTAGGCAAGCGACTTGCACCGAATCGGCGCAATACTTATCCCAATAAGCCATGCCTTCCGTATCATCCTCGTCGGGTTGATCGGGAATGGGGTCTTCCAACACATACGCCTTATCCTCAAGTTTGAGGACAATTCTAAGATTACGGAACCAATCCATAAAGTTCGTATGGTTGAGTTTGTCTTTCTCGAGGAGAGACCTTAATGATAGGTTGTTCAAGTTAATAGGTGCGTTTTGTATGTTGTTGTTATTGGCGGCCATCTACAAAATTTTAACAAAGTAGTTTAAGTATCAATTTTAATTTAATAATCAATACCCTTTAAATCCAATTGATATTTATTAAATTTTAGAATCCAACGGTGAACCAAATTTCGGTTAGGTGACCTTTATCCCGTCATTTGGTTTAGCTAGGTAGTCATTATATGACAATTGCAATCCTTTTGCAACTTCTATATTATGGGATCATGCAATCCTTTTGCATGGCATATTTATTCCATCAACGCCTATTTGTTCCTCATGCTTCGGTGACCCTAAGTTCATGATTCCCAAATCAAGTCGTCCTACTTGTGTAAACATGTAAAATTAAAATACAAGTGGTTAGGTGACCTTCATCCCACAAGCATGCGAATTTTACCTTAACCATATTAGTTAGCTCATAACGGTTAGGTGACCTTTATCCCATTACGAATTCCCTACTATGTTTAAGTGTCCCACAAAAGGATGGCGTTAAACTTGTTTACCTTGTCGATTAAGGGATTTTAAGTTTTCGTTAATTCTAGTTTAAGAAAACATTTATGCCATACACCATCATGCATTTAGTGTATGGTTCATTTGAAATCCATTTTCAAGTCTTGTAATTGAGCCAATTACTTGATATAAACCATTTTATATACGTTATCCTTTTCTTGTTCTTAATAACCATTTATTAAGGTTTTTGGTTGCTATTTTAATTTAACCATTTAAATTGCCGTTTTGCATGTACTTAGTACGTCTAATTTAACCAATTAAATTTTCGTTTTGTTTGTTGTTATCTTGTGATTAATTGTATCAACCAAACATACAAAACAATAATCATACAAACAACCACACATGCAAAATAAGTGTGTTCACAATCTAGCCATTTTGGTGGACATTTGTTTAGCCGAAAACAAATGCCACCGGTTTAGGGGTTTTAACACAAAGCAAGAGATTTCCAATCTCCCACTTAACTTTGCATCCAAATGCTTCTTGTGTTCTTCAAATCTTCATCATCTTGTTCTTCCTTCATCATCTTGTATCTTCATTTTACAAAATATGTATCCTAATACATTTTTATCTAGAAAATCAAAATACAACCTATTCTCCTTTACATACCAAATATAAAATGAATTACATAACAAATGAATGAATTATTACAAACCGATTGAATAATTATTACATGCCATTTGAATGAATAATAATACATACCAAATGAATCATAAATCAACCAAACACACATGCATGCAACACAAGGTCAAGGCTAGGATTTTGAACATTAACATGCAACCAAATATGAACCAAATGGAAGAGCCCAAACCCACTTTTAGACTTCAAACAATTCGGCTCATTCATAAACCCACCCAAATCCAACAATTTTTGCATTCTTCTTTCATGCATGTACTTAGAATGCAAAGTTGATGAGTTTTAAAACAACAATTCGAAGCATATTTCAACAACTTCGGCTCTGGATACCATTGTTGGAATTTAACAAGTTCATATATCTTAAAACCTTTTAAGAATCATTATAAACGGAAGCGTGTAATTATCAAATTTTACTTGTTATCTTTAAACCAATTTAAAGTTAAATCCCACAAGGATCAAGTTGTTAAATATATGCTTACAATTAACAAGAAAAGAAGTGATTCAATACCTCCTCAAAACCAAGTTTGAAGGCTGTTTTGAAGGCTTAAGATGATGATGAAGATGATAGAACAATACACCAAACCACCCTTGAGTTGGTTAAACCTTTATCACCTTGAAACCTAGCTTGAAACCCACTTTTCTGCCCTTGAGAAAACCGAACAGCAGCAGCTGTATTTGAGCAGAAAGTTTGATGAGTTTTGATGGCTTTTATGCTTCTAACTTGAAGCCTCAAGTGTTGCATACCCCTAGCAATAACCCCAACACCTTTTGCCTTTAGTTGGTTAGGATTTTGGCACTTGTTCAAGCTTCCAAATGACCTTATGTTCTCTCTTTTCTGCTGGAAAAAACTGACCAGAATGTGAGAGAGAGAGAGGTAATGTTTTTCACTTGAAATGTTGTGTTATACATGTGTGTTTTGATTCCCACAAGTCATGGTCCTTATGCACATGCACATGAGAAGTTGTGCTCTTGAAAAACACAAGAATCAAGCATGCTTGTCCCTCCATTTTGACCCTTAGAACCGGCCATCCCATGGGAGGGTTTTATTTTTATAAAACTTTGTCAATTTATATAAATTTGTAACATAAACTCAAGCATTTATTTGATATTTACATATTTTATAAACCTTTTATAAAATATAACACAACATAATTATTTAAACCTATAAATAATATATATATAAATTATCCAAATAATTTATTTCAAGTGATAATATTTTAGAAACCGATTTTCTAAAATCCAAGTGTCGCGTATTCATTTAATGATCCGTTCATTAAGATTAAATACGTATAAGGTGTCGGTAAGCTTGTTATTGGGTATGACCCGACTTGGATCATAACATATTAGCCACATTGATTTAATACGTCTCTCGGGCATACGAAATACTTTCATAGACAAAATTCATATCCTAGTGTATCTGCTACTTCATATCTTAGCGTATCTGTTACTGTAACTTTGCCTGACAACTTCCGTAGATTTCTCCGTAACTTATGGGATTTTAGTATTATATATGCATATGTAAATTATGTATTGCAGGGTACTAATCTACATCCTATAATCTATTTCTTATTGAAAATCCTTCATCTGATCGTACGAGATAAATCCTGCAACCAGTTTGAGTCCCTCAGATTCCGATAGCTATTCCGATAGTTATGCCGACAGCTATTCCGACATAGATGTTCACCTAAGCTTCGAAAACAGCGTCACCGGCATGAATCAACCAATCAACCATTATCAATTCATCTGATAGGTTCGTAGTCGACTTAATTAATGGAAACGCGTAGAAGGCAATCCCTTCCACCAACTGAATTCACCTCTTGACAATGAACCTGAAGCGTTTACCGGCGAACCTGTTCGAGACGCCATTTTCAGTCTCATTTCCAGGGTAACTCGACAAGATTATATTCTATCCACAATTCTGAACCTTATTCATCCGCTCGTTTCGACCGACAATTATCCTGGAGTAATAAATCAACGAACTTCGTGCTCGAATAATCAATTCGGAGAATATGGTGCAAAATGTACCAGCTTCAGCAACATCACCGACACCAACAGTACCATCAATAACAGCACTAGTACCATCAACAATCCATGCTTCAATATCATCATCTGTACTTTGAGTATGATCTTCGTTCTACGTATCGTTCTACCTCATTTATCTTCGTTCGACATGGCGAATATGTAATCTCTAAAGTTTTAGAGATTATTTATTCTAGTTCCAACCAAAAAGCAAATGAGTTTAATATCATATTAACTCATTAAATCCATGAATACATATGAAGAAAATATATATGTATATATATTTTCATAAAGATTGTAATTAAAAATTCTCTTGTACAAACTGTTAATGGTGAAAATATTTTAATGGGTAGGTAATACTCGAGAAATATTTAAATTTTACATTAATAAGTTACATTGTACGTTCTTCGAATCTGTTTCAATAGTAATATACTATCCTACTTACATCCACCGATATACAAATCCGTTCACCACAGAATAACCATATTCATCCAATTTCATATTTGGATTTTGATTTATCAGAATCCAACAAGTGGTATAATGAAGAAAACATTTGACAAAATAAAATTTGTTAGAAACAAACAAATTAACTATGAGAAATTTTGTTAAGAAACCACGCTAACAAGATCCTAGCTAACTGTTCCTAGCTAACTGTTAATTCCATGGTACATTTTATTTATCGCAATTTTAATTCTCGCAATTTTATTTATCGTCATTTAAATTCTGTTATTTATTTTTCGCACTTTAAATATCGGGACACGTATACAAGGTTTTGACATATCATATCGACGCATCTATATATATTATTTGGAATAACCATAGACACTCTATATGCAGTAATGCGGGAGTTAGCTATACAGGGTTGAGGTTGATTCTATAATAATATATATACTTTGAGTTGTGATCGAGTCTGAGACGTATACGGGTCACGATACGTATTAAATTAATTCGACTATTATATATTAAACTATATATGAATTATTGAATTGCTAACTGTGGACTATCAACTGTGGACTACCAACATTGGACAATTAAAATGAATTAAAATATTGACTATAACATATGAAACTAAACAATTCTTCAAGTTTACCACTTGATTTCATCTTAAACCTCATTTGTATCTTGACGATTACAATCTACGTTCAAACCTTTCATGATTCTTGAAAAGACCTCAATCGAGAGGATGAACCAACCGTACTTCATCTACGGAAGAAAAGATTGATACATATAGTTATGCACCTGAAAATACTCGGAACCTGTGTAAACGTCTAACACGTATCTGTGCTAGCTTCTTTGGCGTTGTTATTACCGAAAATAACTTTACAATCCCTCTTCAAAGTAACCAATTTTGTCACAGCTCTAACAAGTCAGCTTCGACTTTTCGTTCGAAACAACCTTATTATAACCTTGATATATACATTGTCTTTTCGTCATCGTTACCGGGTAACCATTTATATCCCACCACATTAGCAGTAAACTTACCAATAACCTTGTTGATCTTTGACTTTCCGAAGAATCATTACAGTTATCGAAACCCTATCATATACTCATCCACATCTTGTAACGAGAATTGCCATACCAATTATCGAAAATCAGCAATCAGTATTTTGAAATCTCGCAACATGTCTACAACAACAGATATGTGTATACATATAACATTTATCTTCTGGAATCATGATCTTCCATCCTGGAATTCTGAAAAAAACACCAAGTCTATGAATCAATACTCGAAATTCTGAAAAAGCTGAATGAAGCAGCAAAAATTTTAAACGACGTTAACAGTCGAAAGTTTGATGATATAGAATGGAGTGTTGGAAACGCTCAACGGAAAATTTAGTACCAAAAAGCGGATTATGCGAAATTATGAAAGAGACTGTGGACAAATCACAAGGACTAAACTTGTACATAAAGAATCCTGATGATACTGTTTCTGATGAAATCTTTAGCGAATACCTTGCTTCTGATTCCAAACTCTTGCAGACAAATTTTTCTTCACCATCCTTCGATATCAGAAATTCCAAGATATCATCGTATCTTTCATTATAAATATCCTCCATATTTCTAAAGATATTTTCATAATTATTCTTATCTGAAATCAATAATCTCTTCGTGCTATCAGTGTTACATCATATAGAAACTGTTAGTTTCTAAATTCTGTAAACTTTCGAGCTTAAAATATGAATGTTATTGAAGTAATGTTAGGAATTGATGCATGAGTTAGTATAATATAATGACACTTGATCAACGTGATTATATTACAGTAAGTCATGCTGAGTTCCTAAATGAAACGTGATGATTCACAGATCATAACGTCATCATGTGACATGTTACACGACTCTTACATTCTATCTAATCTATAAACATATCAAGAACATATTTTCTTGATAGTTCTATCTTTTCTCTTAAATTCTGATAACTTAACCACTCAAGATCGTGCTATTACAATCTCTCTCTTAGAACATTAGTCATGTTCATTCGAAACTCCATACCTACAAATTCTGGACTATTATTCGCTTGATTTAAAGTCGGGAAGAGAAAACAAAAGAATGAATCTCCGAAATAGAAATGGGGGGTATAAATCGCAGCAAAAAGGAGAGAGAGCATTAACTGTGGATGACAATGATTATTGAAGATAGAAGCAGGGATGTTGAAATATAAAGGAAAATATAAAGCCTGATAACAACACATAAATTACAAACCGTGGATATTAATACGAATAGCAATATAAAGACACGGTATAATTAAGAATAGTATCACCCCAAGGCAATAGTAGAAGTAAACAGTTTTTTCTGGTGTAAGATTGAAAAGAAGGAGGACATAAATGATAATTAGGAAAATATCAGGGATTAGAACTGGAAGAAACATATTGACGAATGTTTTAAAATTTAAATTGAAGGAGAAAGAATAGAAAGTGGGAGATGTAGAAATAAGGAATCGAAGGGAGTAGATTTATAGTGAAATATCAGACGGAGTAATCGAGGTAGATCACCGAACTAAATTATAGAGATCTTAATTTTCCTTATTCGCCGAAGAATAAAATCTTTTCGATTTCGAAGAATTTCTTTTAAATCCCTTGAATTCCGGAATTCAATCAAGACAACGTCAAAAGTTAAGACGAGCCTTATTTTCCAAATTCAACAGTGACTACGTCAATAGTCAATATGAATCCTTATTTCTCATTTCACTCTTTTGTGATAACTTCACTCATACGCTTCGAATAATCGAATTGTTTTATATGTATTACCCGATGATGATAAAACTCTATTCATCAACTCATATTTGTCATGAAAACATTTCTATTATTAGCCATGACGACCTCACTCAAACTTCGGGACGAAATTTCTTTAACGGGTAGGTACTGTGACGACCCGGGAATTTCTGACCAAATTTAAACTTAATCTTTATATGTTTCCGACACGATAAGCA
Source organism: Rutidosis leptorrhynchoides (assembly GCF_046630445.1). Taxonomy (NCBI): domain Eukaryota; kingdom Viridiplantae; phylum Streptophyta; class Magnoliopsida; order Asterales; family Asteraceae; genus Rutidosis; species Rutidosis leptorrhynchoides. The sequence goes on from NC_092342.1 coordinate 158,949,362, forward strand.
AAGTATGTAATGATGAGTCTAGAAAATTTTGAAACGATGTTCATATATTCAATTGACCTTCGACTGCTCTCAACGATTCACGAACAATTAATTTTAAATAGATATGTGTGTATGTATATATAAATAATAATTCGAAATATAATTTGATGTATTATATATTGTTGTTATTAAAAATTAATAAAATAAAAAAATAAGATATTATAATAATTATTATTTAAAATATATCTCTATATATAAATAAACTGTAGTAAAAATAAATAATAAATGCTTGTAATACTCGTTTGATGTTCCGATGGATATTAAGCAAGTTAAATTTGAACTTATGTAATTTTAAAATAAAAGGTGATCCGAAAATGAGTTATATGAGTTATAGGCTTATTAAAATATATTTAGGATCTAATTATTAAATTTTAACACTTTTTATATTTCACTCATAAATGAGAGGGACAGTTGATGTAACTTTTTTTTTTAATAAATTAGTGATCGAATTTTATACCATAATGACCAAAATAAATAAATATGATTAATTTAAAAATATGGGATTTTTCTGAACACTTTTATTCGTCACTGAGTAAACAACGGAGTACGAAATAATAGTTTGTTTAAACTGTCGGCACAATAATCTAATTCTTGAGGCTGCTAACTGCTTCTTTCGCACGATTTGTTTTCAATTGATATTTTAAATATTATTATATATATATATATATATATATATATATATATATATATATATATATATATATTAAATAAACATTCACTAGACTTTGTCGTTGAAATTAGGCAATTAAGATGTCACACCACATTTCAATCACATTTCAAAGCTTTTACTTTTTTGTTTGTGTCTTCACCATGCAACTTTACTGAAGTATATATATACATAGATATTAATATAAACCATGAAACCATCATGTTCCTTGATCACTGTTAGCCAAATTTTTATATCAACCAATCATCATCATTTTACAAAGAAACTATGGCCTTCTTTTATTGCTTGTTTTGCCACACGAACAAACCACCCAAAACAACCCGCAAATTTTTATTTTCTTTCTATACCGTGTTTACTACTAACTAGCTTATATATATATATTATATAATAAGTGACATTCTTAAATTTAATATCCAACTAGTTGTATGGATTGTAATAATGTCATGACTTCTCTTTCATTTAGTTTCACATATAATTTTATATTTGCAACATGCTCAACAATTACCTTAATCATTTGAATTCTTTTTACCAACTCCCTTGACAACTAGCTCATTTATTGTATTTAAAATTTAATCAGTGTATTCGTTTTACTAAACTCCAAATTAACAATCACGGATCTAATTTAAGTTTGCTTTTTGTGATAATATTTTACTTAGTTAATGTATATTATTATTTTGTTTTATGTTTCCAACATGTATTATATATATCCATCTATTTTTATAACCAACCATCCATCTATCACCCTCCTACTCTATTATGTTTTGCTATTCTAACCAACCCACAAACACCATCAAACACCACCATCATGACCATCGAACCACCATCACCTTCATATCTCTTTCTCTTTTTCTTTTGGTCTAAGAATACCCCATAACCAAAATCGAATCAAAATCGAGAACTTGTTGCTACTGAACATTCTGTTTTTCTGTTTTTACTTCCATTTGAACCCAACACAATCCAATACCGCCCACACAGCTTCACCATCTATCCACCATCATCAAAATCCAAAACAAAATCACTGCTACAGTGAACCCGCAGCTTTCGTTGTGCTGCTATGCTAAAGTGTTTTGTTCAGCTTTAAAACCATGACTCATTGAACCCTACTGCAAACCCTGATCAAACTGCTGCTCGCTATACTTTTCTTTTCTTTCTGTTTCCCTTCGATGTCACCACCACAGGCTGCCTTGTTGTCGTTACTACTATTGATATTTTTGTATCTATTCATGTTAAACAAACGAAGATGATGAAGAGTAACGTGATCGCAATGATGATGGGCTGTGGAGATGCTAAATGATTAGATGATTCCATCGTTTTTCTGTATTATTTTCCTATCTTTTGATAAATAAAAACGAAACCCATTTGTTTCGGATTAATTCAAATCCCATCAGTTTTTATATCCATTCTAAACGATATCGAACATATGATGATGATGATTATATTAACGTGAAAAACGATGATTTCTTCTACTACTTGCCTGTTATTGTTTCTCGTTTAAATCAAACCCACTTGATTACTTATTTGAACGATGGTGATGAATAACTTGATTTCGATGATGAATTAAGATGATGATGATCCTGTAATGATGATGGTAACACGAAGACGATAATGAAACTGTGATAACGATGAAAAAGATTATGGTGATGCTCTGATCGATTTGTTATATTGGTGAAGATGAAAATTGGAAACTATGTAAAACGGGTTTATTTTTTTTTTATTTCCAGACAACTCCCAACCATCAGTGGGCTTAATAAAATCAAGTAATCAGGCCACAAATGTTAATGGGTATAATGAATCGTTAAATGGGTTTTCATATAAATCAACATGTTGGGCTTATGAAACTGCTTTGGGCCGAGTTCCTTTCTTGTGTTTGCTGGACCGAGACTTCCTTTTATGTTGGGCCACAGTTTAAGTATTTGTTGGGCTGTTTGTAAATTAAACTTGGGCCGAAGTGTTCATTTTCTGTTAGGCCGAAGAGAATAGACTAAATATAAGCGGGTTCATATTAAATCACAAAACTGAAATGGATGGGTTGGTTGAGGTGTTTGTGGGAGAGCGAGAGGTCTTGAGTTCGAGCCTTGACTGAGACGTTTCTTATTTATTTTTATGAAAAAGCTTGAAGGTAGCCTACTCACTTTTATTATTATTATTATTATTATTATTATTATTATTATTATTATTATTATTATTATTATTATTATTATTATTATTATTATTATTATTATTATTATTATTATTATTATTATTATTATTATTATTATTATTATTATTATTATTATTATTAGTATCATTAGTATTGTTATTATTATCTACATGGTATTAATATAGTATTATTACAATTATGAATTTAACAAATAGTTGATCTTTATATAAAAATATATTTAAATATATTAATATATCTAATACCTATAACCTAACTCTATTTTTATATTTTTTATTTTTTTAGGTAAGATATATAAAATGAATATATAATTTAAGTTATTAAAGGAACACATAAATCATAAACAACATATATATCACTAATAATAATATATCAATTTGTTCGATTCCCATTATATGTGTTAATATATATATATACATGATATAGGTTCGTGAATCCGAGGCCAACTCTGCATTGTTCAAATGCCGTCATATGTATTTTTACTACGAAATACAGTATAGTGAGTTTCATTTGCCCTTTTTACTCTTTACATTTTTGGGCTGAGAATACATGCAAATGCTTTATTAACTATTTTACAATATTTATATGCGTGTGTTTTCATTTGCTCCCTTTTTAATTGCTTTTGCAATATATATATTTGGGACTGAGAATACATGCGCTGCTTTTATAAATGTTTTACGAAACAGACACAAGTAAACGAAACTACATTATATGGTTGAATTATCGAAATCGAATATGCCCCTTTTTATTAAGTCTGGTAATCTAAGAATTAGGGAACAGACACCCTAATTGACGCGAATCCTAAAGATAGATCTATGGGCCTGACGAACCCCATCCAAAGTACCGGATGCTTTAGTACTTCGATTTTGTTTTATATCATGTCCGAAGGGTTTCCCGGAATGATAGGGGATATTCTTATATATGCATCTTGTTAATGCCGATTACCAGGTGTTCACCATATGAATGATTTTTATTGTAGTGACCCGAACTTTTCCATGTTTATATATATTAATTGAGATTGATATTTACATGATTAAATGTTTCCAACATGTTAAGCAATCAAACTTGTTAAGACTTGATTAATTGAAATATGTTTCATATAGACAATTGACCACCCAAGTTGACCGGCGATTCACGAACGTTAAAAATTGTAAAAACGACATGACGATATATATATGGATATACATATGGTTAACATGAGATTATGATAAGTAAGTATCTCCATAAGTATATTAACAATGAGTTATATACATATAAACAAGACTACTAACTTAAGGATTTCGAAACGAGACATATATGTAACGATTATCGTTGTAACGACATTTAAATGTATATATATCATATTAAGATATATTAATATATCATAATATCATGATAATATAATAATTTAACATCTCATTAGATATAATAAACAATGGGTTAACAACATTAATTGAGATCGTTAACTTAAAGGTTTCAAAACAACACTTACATGTAACGACTAACGATGACTTAACGACTCCGTTAAAATGTATATACATGTAGTGTATTTAGATGTATTAAAATACTTTTGGAAGACTTAAAGACATATATCAAAACACTCATACTTAACGAAAATGGTTACAGTTACTTTCCCATTCTTTTCTTTCATCAAGAATTCTAGTCGTATTCTTACCCGTATTATACACAGCTTCAAAACGTACTTACTATGGGTATATACCAATAGGAACTAGCATGGGATTCCACTCTTTATTATGTCATGTATGACTAATCAATTTTAACTTCTACCATGAGCTAGTCAACTAACTAGAACTCCTTTTAACCCCACTCACCACTCACCAATTAACACTCATCATTCACTCCATTTCACTTCCAAATCTCTTTCTAATTCTCTCTCAACACACCCACACTATTATGAACGTATTTTTCCAGTAGTTAATCATCATCTTCATCAAAAATCACTTCAAGAATCAAGCTATAATCATCATAGGAAGAACACTTCAAGAATACTTCAAAAATCCCTTAAAGTTTACTAATTTACTTCCAAGCTTTCTAATCCATTCCAAGTAATCATCTAAGATCAAGAAACCTTTGTTATATACAGTAGGTTATCTTTCTTATTCAAGGTAATATTCATATTCAAACTTTGATTCAATTTCTATAACTATAAACTATCTTAATTCGAGCAAAAATCTTACTTGAACTTGTTTTTGTGTCATGATCCTACTTCAAGAACTTTCAAGCCATCCAAGATCCTTTGAAGCTAGATCATTTCTTGTCACTTCCAGTAGGTTTACCTACTAAACTTGAGGTAGTAATGATATTCATAACATCATTCGATTCATATATATAAAACTATCTTATTCGAAGGTTTAAACTCGTAATCACTAGAACATAGTTTAGTTAATTCTAAACTTGTTCGCAAACAAAAGTTAATCCTTCTAACTTGACTTTTAAAATTAACTAAACACATGTTCTATATCTATATGATATGCTAACTTAATGATTTAAAACCTGGAAACACGAAAAACACCGTAAAACCGGATTTACGCCGTCGTAGTAACACCGCGGGCTGTTTTGGGTTAGTTAATTAAAAACTATGATAAACTTTGATTTAAAAGTTGTTATTCTGAGAAAATGATTTTTATTATGAACATGAAACTATATCCAAAAATTATGGTTAAACTCATAGTGGAAGTATGTTTTCTAAAATGGTCATCTAGACGTCGTTCTTTCGACTGAAATGACTACCTTTACAAAAACGACTTGTAACTTATTTTTCCGACTATAAACCTATACTTTTTCTGTTTAGATTCATAAAATACAGTTCAATATGAAACCATAGCAATTTGATTCACTCAAAACGGATTTAAAATGAAGAAGTTATGGGTAAAACAAGATTGGATAATTTTTCTCATTTTAGCTACGTGAAAATTGGTAACAAATCCATTCCAACCATAACTTAATCAACTTGTATTGTATATTATGTAATCTTGAGATACCATAGACACGTATACAATGTTTCGACCTATCATGTCGACACATCTATATATATTTCGGAACAACCATAGACACTCTATATGTGAATGTTGGAGTTAGCTATACAGGGTTGAGGTTGATTCCAAAGTATATATAGTTTGAGTTGTGATCAATACTGAGATACGTATACACTGGGTCGTGGATTGATTCAAGATAATATTTATCGATTTATTTCTGTACATCTAACTGTGGACAACTAGTTGTAGGTTACTAACGAGGACATCTGACTTAATAAACTTAAAACATCAAAATATATTAAAAGTGTTGTAAATATATTTTGAACATACTTTAATATATATGTATATATTGTTATAGGTTCGTGAATCAACAGTGGCCAAGTCTTACTTCTCGACGAAGTAAAAATCTGTGAAAGTGAGTTATAGTCCCACTTTTAAAATCTAATATTTTTGGGATGAGAATACATGCAGGTTTTATAAATGATTTACAAAATAGACACAAGTACGTGAAACTACATTCTATGGTTGAATTATCGAAATCGAATATGCCCCTTTTTATTAAGTCTGGTAATCTAAGAATTAGGGAACAGACACCCTAATTGACGCGAATCCTAAAGATAGATCTATTGGGCTTAACAAACCCCATCCAAAGTACCGGATGCTTTAGTACTTCGAAATTTATATCATATCCGAAGGGTGTCCCGGAATGATGGGGATATTCTTATATATGCATCTTGTTAATGTCGGTTACCAGGTGTTCACCATATGAATGATTTTTATCTCTATGTATGGGATATGTATTGAAATATGAAATCTTGTGGTCTATTATTATGATTTGATATATATAGGTTAAACCTATAACTCACCAACATTTTTGTTGACGTTTTAAGCATGTTTATTCTCAGGTGATTATTAAGAGCTTCCGCTGTCGCATACTTAAATAAGGACGAGATTTGGAGTCCATGCTTTTATGATATTGTGTAAAAACTGCATTCAAGAAACTTATTTTGTTGTAACATATTTGTATTATAAACCATTATGTAATGGTCGTGTGTAAACATGATATTTTAGATTATCATTATTAGATAATCTACGTAAAGCTTTTTAAACCTTTATTGATGAAATAAAGGTTATGGTTTGTTTTAAAATGAATGCAGTCTTTGAAAAACGTCTCATATAGAGGTCAAAACCTCGCAACGAAATCAATTAATATGGAACGTTTTTAATCAATAAGAACGGGACATTTCAGTTGGTATCAGAGCGTTGGTCTTAGAGAACCAGAATTTTGCATTAGTGTGTCTTATCGAGTTTGTTAGGATGCATTAGTGAGTCTGGACTTCGACCGTGTTTACTTGAAAAATGATTGCTTAACAAATTTTGTTGGAAACTATATATTTTTAACATGTGAATATTATGTGATATATTAATCTCTTAACGCGTTTGATATTATGTGATAGATGTCTACCTCTACAACAAGTTCCATTGACTCACCTAATAATAATGAAGAGTCAAATGTAAATTGGAATGATTCGTGGACTGATTCACAAATTCCCGAAGAGGAACCGGAAGAAGAGTCGGAACCGGAAGAAGAATCAGAACCGGAAGATGAGGAACCGGATGAAGAAATAGAACCGGTGGGGGAAATAATAAAACGGTTAAGTAAAAGAAAATCCTCAACCAACCGACCAAGGTTAATTATGGTCAATGGTGTTTCCGCCAAGGAAGCAAAATATTGGGAGGATTACCAATTCTCCGATGAATCGGATTCCGACGAGAATTCCGATGATGTTATAGAAATTACCCCAACTGAATTTAAAAAGGCAAAAGAAAATAATAAGGGAAAGGGCATAAAAATAGAGAAATCTAATTCCAACCCCGATGAACTTTATATGTATCGTCAACCCCCGAAGTCCTTAAGTTGTAACAATGACCCGGGAACCTCTAAACCACCAGGTTTTTCTAAACCAATGTGGAAAATTACGGCTCGTATTAGGGGAACATCATATATCCCTAGAAACTTGGCAAAACGAACCAAAACCAAAGAAGAAGAAACAAGCGAGTCGGAATAAGATAGTTGTATTCGTGTGGTGTAATATATGTAATATAGTGTGCTTATGCTTTATGATATATGTAAAAATTGCTTGTATTAATAAGTATTTTTTTTATGAATCTAACTCTTGTCTATTTTACAGTATAAAAACACAAAATGGATAGACAACCCAATATTTTAAGAGACCTACCCGGAGACATGATTGATGAAATCTTGTCTAGAGTCGGTCAGAATTCCTCGGCACAACTATTTAAGGCGAGATCAGTTTGTAAGACATTCGAAGAACATTCCAAGAATGATTTGGTTTATAAAAGGCTTTCGTTCAGAAGATGGGGGATATCACATTGGGAAATCCATAAGTTACGATGTGTTTACTTTGACGCATATATTGCGGGGAACCCAAATGCTATTTTACGCAACGGGTTAAGAAATTATTTTGACTCAGTATATCCAAATATAGGACTTCGTGATTTAGAAAAAGCGGCTAACATGCAACATAAAGAAGCATGTTATGCTTACGGGTTAGTAATGTTCGCTTCTCACCAAAGTGAGAACAAGAACATCGGGCTACAACTATTAAACAAAACGTTCCCTCAAGTGACGGAGTCGGTAATTGGGGTAAGAAATGAGGTTTTTAGGTTATTACGAGACTGTTGGTCATTACGTAACCCTCGTCCCTTTGACGACGTTACAATACGCTGTCTTATCAACGGCCATAACGGTTATGTTCCACAAGACCAAGGATGGGAAGTAATCCTAGTAAAACCAGAATGCATGACTTGTTTCTGGACGTATGAATTACGTGTCTTTATTGCCTTTGCTGAACGACTTGTGTACTAGCTAGAATTATCTTCACAACCATCTTGTATCAAATTTATTGTGTGCTATATTTCATGCTATATGTAAAATAAGCGGTATTGTAAGTTTGTAAAATATTGTGTAAAAGTTTGAACGCGAAATATTATTATAATCAGTTTTTCATATAGAATTGTAGTAGTTGAATTGTATATTAGCTACTAAGTATGAACTTAACGGGTAGGTACTACCCGAATTTAAACTTATAAAACGCTGATATGAAGAAAAAGCTTTTATAAATGAGTTCATATTAAGCTACGAAATACTATTAACTACTCTTAATATTCTGTATGATTAACTTGTTCCATTTAACTATTTTGAAGGAAATGGCACCGACTACTCGACACACCGTGAATATGAATGAAGAGGAATTCCGTACTTTTCTAGCTTCAAACATAGCCGCAGTACAGGCTGCGCTATATACCAACAATAACCTTGGATCTGGCAGTACAGGAAATCGTGTAGGATGCACCTACAAAGAATTCACTGCCTGCAAACCTTTGGAATTTGATGGAACCGAAGGACCGATCGGATTGAAACGGTGTTTGCCATAAGTAAGTGTACTGAAGAGGACAAAGTGAAGTACGCTACGCATACCTTTACAGGTTCTGCGTTAACATGGTGGAATACCTATCTAGAGCAAGTGGGACAAGATGATGCGTACGCACTACCGTGGTCAGCATTCAAGCACTTGATGAACGAGAAGTACCGTCCCAGAACCGAGGTCAATAAGCTCAAGACAGAACTTAGAGGGTTACGAACCCAAGGATTTGATATTACCACGTATGAAAGACGATTCACAGAATTGTGCCTATTGTGTCCGGGAGCATTCGAAGATGAGGAAGAGAAGATCGACGCGTTTGTGAAAGGATTACCGGAAAGAATCTAAGAAGATATAAGTTCACACGAGCCCGCCTCCATACAACAGGCATGTAGAATGGCTAACAAACTAGTGAACCAGATTGAAGAAAGAATTAAAGAACAGACTGCTGAAGAGGCCAATGTGAAGCAAGTCAAAAGAAAGTGGGAGGAAAACGGTGATAAGAATCACCAATACAACAACAACAATAATCGCAACAGTTATCCCAACAATCGCAACATCAATCGCAACTACAACAAACGGCCCAACAACAACAACAACAACAACAACAACAACAACAATAGCAACTACAACAATCATCCAAACAACAATAATAACCGCAACAACAACAACAATCAGAAGCAGCTATGCCAAAGGTGTGAAAAGTATCACTCGGGGTTCTGCACCAAATTTTGCAACAAGTGTAAAAGAAATGGTCATAGCGCAGCGAAGTGTGAGGTCTACGGACCAGGGGTTAATAGAACGAAAGGAACAAATGGTGTCGGAACGAGTAATGGCGGAGCAAGTAGTGTCGGAGCAAGTTATGCCAATGTAGTTTGTTATAAATGTGGAAAACCGGGCCACATTATTAGAAATTGCCCGAACCAGGAGAACACGAATGGACAAGGCCGCGGAAGAGTTTTCAATATTAATGCGGCAGAGGCACAAGAAGACCCGGAGCTTGTTACGGGTACGTTTCTTATTGACAATAAATCTGCTTACGTTTTATTTGATTCGGGTGCGGATAGAAGCTATATGAGTAGAGATTTTTGTGCTAAATTAAGTTGTCCATTGACGCCTTTGGATAGTAAATTTTTACTCGAATTAGCAAATGGTAAATTAATTTCAGCAGATAATATATGTCGGAATCGAGAAATTAAACTGGTTAGCGAAACATTTAAGATTGATTTGATACCAGTAGAGTTAGGGAGTTTTGATGTGATAATCGGTATGGACTGGTTGAAAGAAGTCAAAGCAGAGATCGTTTGTTACAAAAATGCAATTCGCATTATACGAGAAAAAGGAAAACCCTTAATGGTGTACGGAGAAAAGGGCAACACGAAGCTACATCTTATTAGTAATTTAAAGGCACAAAAACTAATAAGAAAAGGTTGCTATGCTGTTCTAGCACACGTCGAGAAAGTACAAACTGAAGAAAAGAGCATCAATGATGTTCCCGTCGCAAAAGAATTTCCCGATGTATTTCCGAAAGAATTACCGGGATTACCCCCACATCGATCCGTTGAATTTCAAATAGATCTTGTACCAGGAGCTGCACCAATAGCTCGTGCTCCTTATAGACTCGCACCCAGCGAGATGAAAGAACTGCAAAGCCAATTACAAGAACTTTTAGAGCGTGGTTTCATTCGACCAAGCACATCACCGTGGGGAGCTCCTGTTTTGTTTGTCAAGAAGAAAGATGGTACATTCAGGTTGTGTATCGACTACCGAGAGTTGAACAAACTTACCATCAAGAACCGCTACCCACTACCGAGAATCGACGACTTATTTGATCAACTACAAGGCTCGTCTGTTTATTCAAAGATTGACTTACGTTCCGGGTATCATCAAATGCGGGTGAAAGAAGATGATATTCCAAATACTGCTTTCAGAACACGTTACGGTCATTACGAGTTTATGGTCATGCCATTTGGTTTAACTAATGAACCAGCTGTGTTCATGGACGTTATGAACCGAGTGTGTGGACCATACCTTGACAAGTTTGTCATTGTTTTCATTGATGACATACTTATTTACTCAAAGAATGACCAAGAACACGGTGAACATTTGAGAAAGGTGTTAGAAGTATTGAGGAAGGAAGAATTGTACGCTAAGTTTTCAAAGTGTGCATTTTGGTTGGAAGAAGTTCAATTCCTCGGTCACATAGTGAACAAAGAAGGTATTAAGGTGGATCCGGCAAAGATAGAAACTGTTGAAAAGTGGGAAACCCCGAAAACTCCAAAACACATACGCCAGTTTTTAGGACTAGCTGGTTACTACAGAAGGTTCATCCAAGACTTTTCCAGAATAGCAAAACCCTTGACTGCATTAACGCATAAAGGGAAGAAATTTGAATGGAATGATGAACAAGAGAAAGCGTTTCAGTTATTGAAGAAAAAGCTAACTACGGCACCTATATTGTCATTGCCTGAAGGGAATGATGATTTTGTGATTTATTGTGACGCATCAAAGCAAGGTCTCGGTTGTGTATTAATGCAACGAACGAAGGTGATTGCTTATGCGTCTAGACAATTGAAGATTCACGAACAAAATTATACGACGCATGATTTGGAATTAGGCGCGGTTGTTTTTGCATTAAAGACTTGGAGGCACTACTTATATGGGGTCAAAAGTATTATATATACCGACCACAAAAGTCTTCAACACATATTTAATCAGAAACAACTGAATATGAGGCAGCGCAGGTGGATTGAATTATTGAATGATTACGACTTTGAGATTCGTTACCACCCGGGAAAGGCAAATGTGGTAGCCGATGCCTTGAGCAGGAAGGACAGAGAACCCATTCGAGTAAAATCTATGAATATAATGATTCATAATAACCTTACTACTCAAATAAAGGAGGCGCAACAAGGAGTTTTAAAAGAAGGAAATTTAAAGGATGAAATACCCAAAGGATCAGAGAAGCATCTTAATATTCGGGAAGACGGAACCCGGTATAGGGCTGAAAGGATTTGGGTACCAAGATTTGGAGATATGAGAGAAATGGTACTTAGAGAAGCTCATAAAACCAGATACTCAATACATCCTGGAACGGGGAAGATGTACAAGGATCTCAAGAAACATTTTTGGTGGCCGGGTATGAAAGCCGATGTTGCTAAATATGTAGGAGAATGTTTGACGTGTTCTAAGGTCAAAGCTGAGCATCAGAAACCATCAGGTCTACTTCAACAACCCTAAATCCCAGAATGGAAATGGGAAAACATTACCATGGATTTCATCACTAAATTGCCAAGGACTGCAAGTGGTTTTGATACTATTTGGGTAATAGTTGATCGTCTCACCAAATCAGCACACTTTCTGCCAATAAGAGAAGATGACAAGATGGAGAAGTTAGCACGACTGTATTTGAAGGAAGTCGTCTCCAGACATGGAATACCAATCTCTATTATCTCTGATAGGGATGGCAGATTTATTTCAAGATTCTGGCAGACATTACAGCAAGCATTAGGAACTCGTCTAGACATGAGTACTGCCTATCATCCACAAACTGATGGGCAGAGCGAAAGGACGATACAAACGCTTGAAGACATGCTACGAGCATGTGTTATTGATTTCGGAAACAGTTGGGATCGACATCTACCGTTAGCAGAATTTTCCTACAACAACAGCTACCATTCAAGCATTGAGATGGCGCCGTTTGAAGCACTTTATGGTAGAAAGTGCACGTCTCCGATTTGTTGGAGTGAAGTGGGGGATAGACAGATTACGGGTCCGGAGATTATACAAGAAACTACCGAGAAGATCATCCAAATTCAACAACGGTTGAAAACCGCCCAAAGTCGACAAAAGAGCTACGCTGACATTAAAAGAAAAGATATAGAATTTGAAATTGGAGAGATGGTCATGCTTAAAGTTGCACCTTGGAAAGGCATTGTTCGATTTGGTAAACGAGGGAAATTAAATCCAAGGTATATTGGACCATTCAAGATTATTGATCGTGTCGGACCAGTAGCTTACCGACTTGAGTTACCTCAACAACTCGCGGCTGTACATAACACTTTCCACGTCTCGAATTTGAAGAAATGTTTTGCTAAAGAAGATCTCACTATTCCGTTAGATGAAATCCAAATCAACGAAAAACTTCAATTCATCGAAGAACCCGTCGAAATAATGGATCGTGAGGTTAAAAGACTTAAGCAAAACAAGATACCAATTGTTAAGGTTCGATGGAACGCTCGTAGAGGACCCGAGTTCACCTGGGAGCGTGAAGATCAGATGAAGAAGAAATACCCGCATCTATTTCCAGAAGATTCGTCAACACCTTCAACAGCTTAAAATTTCGGGACGAAATTTATTTAACGGGTAGGTACTGTAGTGACCCGAACTTTTCCATGTTTATATATATTAATTGAGATTGATATTTACATGATTAAATGTTTCCAACATGTTAAGCAATCAAACTTGTTAAGACTTGATTAATTGAAATATGTTTCATATAGACAATTGACCACCCAAGTTGACCGGCGATTCACGAACGTTAAAAATTGTAAAAACGACATGACGATATATATATGGATATACATATTGTTAACATGAGATTATGATAAGTAAGTATCTCCATAAGTATATTAACAATGAGTTATATACATATAAACAAGACTACTAACTTAAGGATTTCGAAACGAGACATATATGTAACGATTATCGTTGTAACGACATTTAAATGTATATATATCATATTAAGATATATTAATATATCATAATATCATGATAATATAATAATTTAACATCTCATTAGATATAATAAACAATGGGTTAACAACATTAATTGAGATCGTTAACTTAAAGGTTTCAAAACAACACTTACATGTAACGACTAACGATGACTTAACGACTCCGTTAAAATGTATATACATGTAGTGTATTTAGATGTATTAAAATACTTTTGGAAGACTTAAAGACATATATCAAAACACTCATACTTAACGAAAATGGTTACAGTTACTTTCCCATTCTTTTCTTTCATCAAGAATTCTAGTCGTATTCTTACCCGTATTATACACAGCTTCAAAACGTACTTACTATGGGTATATACCAATAGGAACTAGCATGGGATTCCACTCTTGATTATGTCATGTATGACTAATCAATTTTAACTTCTACCATGAGCTAGTCAACTAACTAGAACTCCTTTTAACCCCACTCACCACTCACCAATTAACACTCATCATTCACTCCATTTCACTTCCAAATCTCTTTCTAATTCTCTCTCAACACACCCACACTATTATGAACGTATTTTTCCAGTAGTTAATCATCATCTTCATCAAAAATCACTTCAAGAATCAAGCTATAATCATCATAGGAAGAACACTTCAAGAATACTTCAAAAATCCCTTCAAGTTTACTAATTTACTTCCAAGCTTTCTAATCCATTCCAAGTAATCATCTAAGATCAAGAAACCTTTGTTATATACAGTAGGTTATCTTTCTTATTCAAGGTAATATTCATATTCAAACTTTGATTCAATTTCTATAACTATAAACTATCTTAATTCGAGCAAAAATCTTACTTGAACTTGTTTTTGTGTCATGATCCTACTTCAAGAACTTTCAAGCCATCCAAGATCCTTTGAAGCTAGATCATTTCTTGTCACTTCCAGTAGGTTTACCTACTAAACTTGAGGTAGTAATGATATTCATAACATCATTCGATTCATATATATAAAACTATCTTATTCGAAGGTTTAAACTCGTAATCACTAGAACATAGTTTAGTTAATTCTAAACTTGTTCGCAAACAAAAGTTAATCCTTCTAACTTGACTTTTAAAATTAACTAAACACATGTTCTATATCTATATGATATGCTAACTTAATGATTTAAAACCTGGAAACACGAAAAACACCGTAAAACCGGATTTACGCCGTCGTAGTAACACCGCGGGCTGTTTTGGGTTAGTTAATTAAAAACTATGATAAACTTTGATTTAAAAGTTGTTATTCTGAGAAAATGATTTTTATTATGAACATGAAACTATATCCAAAAATTATGGTTAAACTCATAGTGGAAGTATGTTTTCTAAAATGGTCATCTAGACGTCGTTCTTTCGACTGAAATGACTACCTTTACAAAAACGACTTGTAACTTATTTTTCCGACTATAAACCTATACTTTTTATGTTTAGATTCATAAAATACAGTTCAATATGAAACCATAGCAATTTGATTCACTCAAAACGGATTTAAAATGAAGAAGTTATGGGTAAAACAAGATTGGATAATTTTTCTCATTTTAGCTACGTGAAAATTGGTCACAAATCCATTCCAACCATAACTTAATCAACTTGTATTGTATATTATGTAATCTTGAGATACCATAGACACGTATACAATGTTTCGACCTATCATGTCGACACATCTATATATATTTCGGAACAACCATAGACACTCTATATGTGAATGTTGGAGTTAGCTATACAGGGTTGAGGTTGATTCCAAAATATATATAGTTTGAGTTGTGATCAATACTGAGATACGTATACACTGGGTCGTGGATTGATTCAAGATAATATTTATCGATTTATTTCTGTACATCTAACTGTGGACAACTAGTTGTAGGTTACTAACGAGGACATCTGACTTAATAAACTTAAAACATCAAAATATATTAAAAGTGTTGTAAATATATTTTGAACATACTTTAATATATATGTATATATTGTTATAGGTTCGTGAATCAACAGTGGCCAAGTCTTACTTCTCGACGAAGTAAAAATCTGTGAAAGTGAGTTATAGTCCCACTTTTAAAATCTAATATTTTTGGGATGAGAATACATGCAGGTTTTATAAATGATTTACAAAATAGACACAAGTACGTGAAACTACATTCTATGGTTGAATTATCGAAATCGAATATGCCCCTTTTTATTAAGTCTGGTAATCTAAGAATTAGGGAACAGACACCCTAATTGACGCGAATCCTAAAGATAGATCTATTGGGCTTAACAAACCCCATCCAAAGTACCGGATGCTTTAGTACTTCGAAATTTATATCATATCCGAAGGGTGTCCCGGAATGATGGGGATATTCTTATATATGCATCTTGTTAATGTCGGTTACCAGGTGTTCACCATATGAATGATTTTTATCTCTATGTATGGGATATGTATTGAAATATGAAATCTTGTGGTCTATTATTATGATTTGATATATATAGGTTAAACCTATAACTCACCAACATTTTTGTTGACGTTTTAAGCATGTTTATTCTCAGGTGATTATTAAGAGCTTCCGCTGTCGCATACTTAAATAAGGACGAGATTTGGAGTCCATGCTTTTATGATATTGTGTAAAAACTGCATTCAAGAAACTTATTTTGTTGTAACATATTTGTATTGTAAACCATTATGTAATGGTCGTGTGTAAACATGATATTTTAGATTATCATTATTAGATAATCTACATAAAGCTTTTTAAACCTTTATTGATGAAATAAAGGTTATGGTTTGTTTTAAAATGAATGCAGTCTTTGAAAAACGTCTCATATAGAGGTCAAAACCTCTCAACGAAATCAATTAATATGGAACGTTTTTAATCAATAAGAACGGGACATTTCATTTATCTCTATGTATGGGATGTGTATTGAAATATGAAATCTTGTGGTCTATTAAAATTTTGAAATGATTATTTATGTTAAACTAATGAACTCACCAACCTTTTGGTTGACACTTGAAAGCATGTTTATTCTCAGGTACGAAAGAAATCTTCCTCTGTGCATTTGATCATTTAAAAGATATTACTTGGAGTCATTCATGATATATTTCAATAGACACTGCATTCGAGTCGTTGAGTTCATCAAGATTATTATTAAGTCAATTATATTTGGATATATTATGAAATGTTATGCATGTCTGTCAACTGTTGATGTAAATGAAAGTTTGTCTTTTAAAAACGAATGCAATGTTTGTAAAATGTATCATATATAGGTCAAGTACCTCGCGATGTAATCAACTGTTGTGAATCAGTTATAATCGATATGGACTTCGTCTGCATGGATTAGGACGGGTCCTTTCAATCTCAATGCTTGAATGGTAGCTGTTGTTGTAGGAAAATTCTGCTAACGGTAGATGTCAATCCCAACTGTTTCCGAAATCAATAACACATGCTCGTAGCATGTCCTCAAGCGTTTGTATCATCCTTTCACTTTGACCATCAGTTTATGGATGATAGGCAGTACTCATGTCTAGACGAGTTCCTAATGCTTGCTGTAATGTCTGCCAGAATCTTGAAATAAATCTGCCATCCCTATCAGAGATAATAGAGATTGGTATTCCATGTTTGGAGACGACTTCCTTCAAATACAGCCATGCTAACTTCTCCATCTTATCATCTTCTCTTATTGGCAGGAAGTGTGCTGATATGGTGAGACGATCAACTATTACCCAAATAGTATCAAAACCACTTGCAGTCCTTGGCAATTTAGTGATGAAATCCATGGTAATGTTTTCCCATTTCCATTCCGGGATTTCGGGTTGTTGAAGTAGACCTGATGGTTTCTGATGCTCAGCTTTAACCTTAGAACATGTCAAACATTCTCCTACGTATTTAGCAACATCGGCTTTCATACCCGGCCACCAAAAATGTTTCTTGAGATCCTTGTACATCTTCCCCGTTCCAGGATGTATTGAGTATCTGGTTTTATGAGCTTCTCTAAGTACCATTTCTCTCATATCTTAAAATTTTTGTACCCAAATCCTTTCAGCCCTATACCGGGTTCCGTCTTCTCAAATATTAAGATGCTTCTCCGATTCTTTGGGTATTTCATCCTTCAAATTTCCCCCTTTTAAAACTCCTTGTTGCGCCTCCTTTATTTGAGTAGTAAGGTTATTGTGAATCACTATATTCATAGATTTTACTCGAATGGGTTCTCTATCCTTCCTGCTCAAGGCGTCGGCTACCACATTTGCCTTCCCCGGGTGGTAACGAATCTCAAAGTCGTAATCATTCAACAATTCAATCCACCTACGCTGCCTCATATTCAGTTGTTTCTAATTAAATATGTGTTGAAGACTTTTGTGGTCGGTATATATAATACTTTTGACCCCATATAAGTAGTGCCTCCAAGTCTTTAATGCAAAAACAACCGCGCCTAATTCCAAATCATGCGTCCTATAATTTTGTTCGTGAATCTTCAATTGTCTAGACGCATAAGCAATTACTTTCGTTTGTTGCATTAATACACAACCGAAACCTTACTTTGAGGCGTCACAATATATCACAAAAACATCATTCCCTTCGGGTAATGACAATATAGGTGCCGTAGTTAACTTTTTCTTCAATAACTGAAACGCTTTCTCTTGTTCATCCTTCCATTCAAATTTCTTCCCTTTATGCGTTAATGCAGTCAAGGGTTTTGCTATTCTGGAAAAGTCTTGGATGAAGCTTATGTAGTAACCAGCTAGTCCTAAAAACTGGCGTATGTGTTTCGGAGTTTTCGGGGTTTCCCACTTTTCAACAGTTTCTATCTTTGTCGGATCCACCTTAATACCTTCTTTGTTCACTATGTGACCGAAGAATTGAACTTCTTCCAACCAAAATGCACACTTTGAAAACTTAGCGTACAATTCTTCCTTCCTCAATACTTCAAACACCTTTCTCAAATGTTCACCGTGTTCTTGGTCATTCTTTGAGTAAATAAGTTTGTCATCAATGAAAACAATGACAAACTTGTCAAGGTATGGTCCACACACTTAGTTCATAAGGTCCATGAACACAGCTGGTGCATTAGTTAAACCAAACGGCATGACCATAAACTCGTAATGACCGTAACGTGTTCTGAAAGCAGTCTTTGGAATATCATCTTCTTTCACCCGCATTTGATGATACCCGGAACGTAAGTCAATCTTTGAATAAACAGACGAGCCTTGTAGTTGATCAAATAAGTCGTCGATTCTCGGTAGTGGGTAGCGGTTCTTGATGGTAAGTTTGTTCAACTCTTGGTAGTCGATACACAACCTGAATGTACCATCTTTCTTCTTGACAAACAAAATAGGAGCTCCCCACGGTGATGTGCTTGGTCGAATGAAACCACGCTCTAAAAGTTCTTGTAATTGGCTTTGAAGTTCCTTCATTTCGCTAGGTGCGAGTCTGTATGGAGCACGAGCTATTGGTGCAGCTCCCGGTACAAGGTCTATTTGAAATTCAACGGATCGGTGTGGAGGTAGTCCCGGTAATTCTTTTGGAAATACATCGGGAAATTCTTTTGCGACGGGAATATCATTGATGTTCTTTTCTTCGGAATTGACTTTCTCGACATGTGCTAGCACAGCATAGCAACCTTTTCTTATTAGTTTTTGTGCCTTTAGGTTACTAATAAGATTTAACTTTGCGTTGCTCTTTTCTCCGTACACCATTAAGGGTTTTCCTTTTTCTCGTATAATGTGAATTACATTTTTGTAACAAACGATCTCTGCTTTCACTTCTTTCAACCAGTCCATACCGATTATCATATCAAAACTCCCTAACTCTACTGGTATCAAGTCAATCTTAAATATTTCGCTAACCAGTTTAATTTCTCGATTCCGACATATATTATCTGCTGAAATTAATTTACCATTTGCTAATTCGAGTAAAAATTTACTATCCAAAGGCGTCAATGGGCAACTTAATTTAGCACAAAATTCTCTACTCATATAGCTTCTATCCGCACCCGAATCAAATAAAACATAAGCAGATTTATCGTCAATAAGAAACGTACCCGTAACAAGTTCCGGGTCTTCCTGTGCTTCTACCGCATTAATATTGAAAACTCTTCCATGGCCCTGCCCATTAGTATTCCCCTGATTCGGGCAATTTCTAATAATGTGGCCCGTTTTTCCATATTCATAACAAACAGCGTTGGTATTACTTGCTCCGACACTATTCATTTCGGTATTACTTGTTCCGGCATTATTTGCTCCCTTAGTTCTGTTAAACTTTGGTCCGTAGACCTCACACTTTGTCGCGCTATGACCATTTCTTTTACACCTGTTGCAAAATGTCGTGCAAAACCCCTGGTGATTTTCTTCACACCTATGACATGGTTGTTTTTGGTTTTTGTTGCCGTTGTTGTTATTGAGGTTGTTGTTGGGATTGTTATTGTTGTTGAAACGGTTGTTGTAGTTTTTGTTGTTGTTGGGATGTTTGTTGTAGTTATTGTTAGGATTGCGGTTATTGTTGCGATTGTTGTTGCGGTTGTTGGGATAGTTGTTGCGATTGTGGTTGTAATTGTTATTGTTGTTGTACTGGTGACTCTTGTCACCGTTTTTCTCCCACTTCCTCTTGAGTTGTTTCGTGTTGGTTTCTTCGGCCGCCTGCTCTTTAATTCTTCCCTCAATCTGATTTATAAGTTTATGAGCCATTCAACTTGCCTTCTGTATAGAAGCGGGCTCGTGTGAACTTACATCTTCTTGAATCCTTACTGGTAACCCTTTTACAAATGCGTCGATCTTCTCTTCTTCATCTTCGAATGCTCCCGGGCACAATAGGCACAACTCTGTGAATCGTCGTTCATATGTGGTAATGTCGAACCCTTATGTTCGTAACTCTCTAAGTTCTGCCTTGAGTTTATTGACTTCGTTTTTAGGACGGTACTGCTCGTTCATCAATTGCTTGAATGCCGACCACGGTAGTGCGTAAGCAGCATTTTGTCCTACCTGTTCAAGATAGGTGTTCCACCACGTTAACGCAGTACCTGTGAAGGTATGCGTAGCGTACTTAACTTTGTCCTCTTCAGTACACTTACTTATGGCAAACACCGATTCGACTTTCTCGGTCTACCATTTCAACCCAATTGGTCCTTCGGTTCCATCAAATTCCAAAGGTTTGCAGGCAGTGAATTCTTTGTAGGTGCATCCTACACGATTTCTTGCGCCGTTAGCTGCATTGCTAGATTCAGCGTTATTGTTGGTATGTAGCGCAGCCTGTACTGCTGCTATGTTTGCAGCAAGAAAGGTACGAAACTCCTCTTCGTTCATACTCACGGTATGTCGAGTAGTTGGTGCCATTTCCTTCAAAAATAGCCAAAAGAAACGAGTTAATCATATAGAATATCAAGAGTAGTCAATAGTATTTCGTAGCGTAATATGAACTTATTTATAAAAGCTCTTTCTTCATATTAGCGTTTTATACTCTTTAATTCGGGTAGTACCTACCCGTTAAGTTCATACTTAGTAGCTAACATACCATTTCAACTACTACAATTCTATATAAAAAACTAATCACAAAAAAATATATATCATATTCAAACCTTTATACAATAACTTGCAAACTTACAATACCGCTATTTTACATATAGCATGAAATATAGCACATAAAACTTTGATACAAAGTAGTTGCGAAGATAATTCTAGTTAATAAATAAGGCGTTCAGCAAAAGCAATAAAGACACGTAATTCATACGTCCAGAAACAAGTCATGCATTCAGGTTTTACTAATACCACTTCCCATCCTTGGTTTTGTGGAACATAACCGTTGTGACCGATAGTAAGACAATGTGTTGTAACGTCGTCAAAAGTATGAAGGTTACGTAATGACCAACAGTCTCGTAATAACATAAAAACCTCATTTCTTACCCCAATTACCGACTCCGTCACTTGTGGGAACGTTTTGTTTAATAGTTGTAGCCCGATGTTCTTGTTCTCACTTTGGTGAGAAGCGAACATTACTAACCCGTAAGCATAACATGCTTCTTTATGTTGCATGTTAGCCGCTTTTTCTAAATCACGAAGTCCTATATTTGGATATATTGAGTCAAAATAATTTCTTAACCCGTTGCGTAAAATAGCATTTGGGTTCCCCACAATATATGCGTCAAAGTAAACACATTGTAACTTATGGATTTACCAATGTGATATCCCCCATCTTTCGAACGAAAGCCTTTTATAAATCAATGCATTCTTGGAACGTTCTTCGAATGTATTACAAACTGATCTCGCCTTAAATAGTTGTGCCGAGGAATTCTGATCGACTCTAGACAAGATTTCATCAATCATGTCTCTGGGTAGGTCTCTTAAAATATTGGGTTGTCTATCCATTTTGTGTTTTTATACTGTAAAATAGACAAGAGTTAGATTCATAAAAAAATACTTATTAATACAAGCAATTTTTACATATATCATAAAACATAAGCAGACTATATTACATATATTACACCACACGAATACAACTATCTTATTCTGACTCGCTCGTTTCTTCTTCTTCAGTTTTGGTTCGTTTTGCCAAGTTTCTAGGGATATATAATGTTCCCCTAATACGAGCCGTCGTTTTCCACATTGGTTTAGAAAAACCTGGTGGTTTAGAGGTTCCCGGGTTATTGTCACAACTTAAGAAATACGGGTGTTGACGATACATATAAAGTTCATCGGGTTTGGAATCAAATTTCTCTATTTTTGTGCCCTTTCCCTTATTGTTCTCTTTTTCCTTATTAAACTGTGTTGGGGTAATTTCTATAACATCATCGGAATCCTTGTCGGGATCCGATTCATCGAAGAATTGGTAATCCTCCCAATACTTTACTTCCTTGGCGGAAACACCATTGACCATAATTAACTTTGGTCGGTTGGTTGAGGATTTTCTTCTACTTAACCGTTTTATTATTTCCCCCACTGGTTCTATTTCTTCTTCCAGTTCCGATTCTTCTTCCGGTTCCGATTCTTCTTCCGGTTCTGACTCTTCTTCCGATTCCTCTTCGGGAACTTGTGAATCAGTCCACGAATCATTCCAATTTACATTTGACTCTTCATTATTATTAGGTGAGTCAATGGGACTTGTTCTAGAGGTAGACATCTATCACATAATATCAAACACGTTAAGAGATTAATATATCACATAATATTCACATGTTAAAAATATATAGTTTCCAACAAAATTTCTTAAGCAATCATTTTTCAAGTAAACACGGTCGAAGTACAGACTCACTAATGCATCCTAACAAACTCGATAAGACACACTAATGCAAAATTCTGGTTCTCTAAGACCAACACTCTGATACCAACTGAAATGTCCCGTTCTTATTGATTAAAAACGTTCCATATTAATTGATTTCGTTGCGAGGTTTTGACCTCTATATGAGACGTTTTTCAAAGACTGCATTCATTTTAAAACAAACCATAACCTTTATTTCATCAATAAAGGTTTAAAAAGCTTTACGTAGATTATCAAATAATGATAATCTAAAATATCCTGTTTACATACGACCATTACATAATGGTTTACAATACAAATATGTTACAATGAAATAAGTTTCTTGAATGCAGTTTTTACACAATATCATACAAGCATGGACTCCAAATCTCGTCCTTATTTATGTATGCGACAGCGGAAGCTCTTAATAATCACCTGAGAATAAACATGCTTAAAACTTCAACAAAAATGTTGGTGAGATATAGATTTAACCTATAAATTATCAAATCATAATAATAGACCACAAGATTTCATATTTCAATATACATCCCATACATAGAGATAAAATTAATTCATATGGTGAACACCTGGTAACCGACATTAACAAGATGCATATAAGAATATCCCCTATCATTCCGGGAAATCCTTCGGACATGATAAAAATGAATTCGAAGTACTAAAGCATCCGGTACTTTGGATGGGGTTCGTTAGGCCCAATAGATCTATCTTTAGGATTCACGTCAATTAGTAGATCGGTTTACTAATTCTTAGGCTACCAAGCAAAAGGGGCATATTCGGCTTCGATCATTCACCCATATAATGTAGTTTCAATTACTTGTGTCTATTTCATAAAACATTTATAAAACTGCATGTATTCTCATCCCAAAATATTAGATTTTAAAAGTGGGACTATAACTCACTTTCACAGATTTTTACTTCGTCGGGAAGTAAGACTTGGCCACTAGTCGATTCACGAACCTATAACAAATATGTACATATATATCAAAGTATGTTCAAAATATATTTACAACACTTTTAATACATTTTGATGTTTTAAGTTTATTAAGTCAGCTGTCCTCGTTAGTAACCTACAACAAGTTGTCCACAGTTAGATGTACAGAAATAAATCGATATATATTATCTGGAATCAATCCACAACCCAGTGTATACACGTCTCAGGCTAGATCACAACTCAAAGTATATATATTTTTGGAATCAACCTCAACCCTGTATAGCTAACTCCAACATTACTGCATATAGAGTGTCTATGGTTGTTCCAAATAATATATACACATGGGTTGATATGATATGTCAAAACATTTGTATACGTGTCTATGGTATCCCAAGATTACATAATATATTAGAATACATGTATAATACAATATAAGTTAGCTAGGATATGATTTGTATAGAATTGTTAATATTTCCCGTAGCTACAAAAATCAAAAAATATCCAATCTTGTTTTACCCATAACTTCTTCATTTTAAATCCGTTTTGAGTGAATCAAATTGCCATGGTTTCATATTGAACTCTATTTTATGAATCTAAACAGAAAAATTATTGGTTTATAGTCGGAAATATAAGTTACAAGTCATTTTTGTAAGAGGTAGTCATTTCAGTCGAAAGAACGACGTCTTGATGACCATTTTGAAAAACATACTTCCACTTTGAGTTTAACCATGATTTTTGGATATAGTTTCATGTTCATAAGAAAAATCATTTTCCCAGAAGAACAACTTTTAAATCAAAGTTTATCATTGTTTTTAATTATCAAACCCAAAACAGCCCGCGGTGTTACTACGACGGCGTATGTCCAGTTTTACGGTGTTTTTCGTGTTTCCAGGTTTTAAATCATTAAGTTAACATATAATATAGATATAGAACATGTGTTTAGTTGATTTTAAAGGTCAAGTTAGAAGGATTAACTTTTATTTGCGAACAAGTTTAGAATTAACTAAACTATGTTCTAGTGATTTCAAGTTTAAACCTTCGAATAAGATAGCTTTATATGTATGAATTGAATGATGTTATGAACATCATTACTACCTTAAGTTTTGTGGATAAATCTACTGGAAAAGAGATAAATGGATCTAGCTTCAAAGGATCTTGGATGGCTTGAAAGTTTTTGAAGTAGAATCATGACACGAAAACAAGTTCAAGTAAGATTTCCACTCGAAATAAGATTGTTATAGTTATAGAAATTGAATCAAAGTTTGAATATGAGTATTACCTTATATTAGAAAGATATCTTACTGTAAATAAGAAAGATTTCTTGAGGTTGGATGATCACTCTACAAGATTGGAAGTAACCTAGCAAACTTGGAAGTATTCTTGATTTTAAGAAACTAGAACTTGTAGAATTTATGAAGAACACTTAGAACTTGAAGATAGAACTTGAGAGAGATCAATTAGATGAAGAAAATTGAAGAATTAAAGTATTTGTAGGTGTTTTTGGTCGTTGGTGTATGGATTAGATATAAAGGATATGTAATTTTGTTTTCATGTAAATAAGTCATGAATGATTACTCATATTTTTGTAATTTTATGAGATATTTCATGCTAGTTTCCAAATGATGGTTCCCACATGTGTTAGGTGACTCACATGGGCTGCTAAGAGCTGATCATTGGAGTGTATATACCAATAGTACATACATCTAAAAGTTATGTATTGTATGAGTACGAATACGGGTGCATACGAGTAGAATTGTTTATGAAACTGAACGAGGATGTAATTGTAAGCATTTTTGTTAAGTAGAAGTATTTTGATAAGTGTCTTGAAGTCTTTCAATAGTGTATGAATACATATTAAAACACTACATGTATATACATTTTAACTGAGTCGTTCAGTCATCGTTAGTCGTTACATGTAAGTGTTGTTTTGAAACCTTTAGGTTAACGATCTTGTTAAATGTTGTTAACCCAATATCTATAATATCAAATGAGATTTTAAATTATTATATTATCATGATAATATGATGTATGAATATCTCTTAATATGATATATATACATTAAATGTCGTTACAATGATAATCGTTACATATATGTCTCGTTTCAAAATCATTAAGTTAGTAGTCTTGCTTTTACATATGTAGTTCATTGTTAATATACTTAATGATATGTTTACTTATCATAATATCATGTTAACTATATATATATATATATCCATATATATGTCATCATATAGTTTTTACAAGTTTTAACGTTCATGAATCACCGGTCAACTTGGGTGGTCAATTGTCTATATGAAACCTATTTCAATTAATCAAGTCTTAACAAGTTTGATTGCTTAACATGTTGGAAACACTTAATCATGTAAATAACAATTTCATTTAATATATATATATATAAACATGGAAAAGTTCGGGTCACAATATTCTCAATCCCAAAAATAGTAAAAGTGATAAAAAGGGATGCTATAACTCACAGTGATAAAAGCGGTAAAGTCGGTAATGAAAGTACGCAAGTAGTAAGTCGGTCCGAAAGGTCGTCAACCTAAATCAAAGGTTACTAGGTCAGTAGGTTTCTTTATAAATTCTAATAGTGCATAAAATAAGTTTAAGTGTCATCATCATCATCATTCATCATCATAAAAGCTAAGTAAGTTCGTCAAGAATAGAGATCGAAACAATAGGCTGATTTCAGTCAGCTGCTAGTACCTCTACGTAAATTGAAAAGATGCATAGTCAGTGGCTATAGCTTCGTATGGGAGTTCCCTAACAGCTGACCAATTTTCAGAACCTAACTCGTCTTAGTTTGACCGTGGTGACGGTCTAAGTGCGAGTAGGTCCGAATTTTCAGCACAACGTTACAAAGGAGTATTGACTTTCGGAAGGCCATAAATCCTAAACCGTAACTCGGATTAAAACGAGGCCTAAACAGAAAATCATCTAATCGAACTGAAATAACTGAAAATAAACTTTCCAGTAGCCCAGGTGGTCTGACCAGATACGAAAATTAGTGGGTTATGTCCTCCGGTGGGGTTCTTGGTACTTGATGCTCATCACGGTTCTCATCCTTGATGCTCGTAGCTTCAAGTGTACAACTCGTTGATGGTTTAGCATCACTTTTGACCAAGATTCACCATCAATAAAAAATATGTTAAGACCAAGTAAGAAAACAACTCATTCATGAGTCTTAGATGGATGATGAACCAAGGTTACATCATATCCTTAGTCTTAACACAATTTTAATTCACAATAATAACTAAAGCTACAAACTTTACATCATTTCAACAAATATAAGAACAATCCAAGTCAAAAGAGGTGATGGAACCCTAAACTAGAGAGCTTGGATCCATTTCACACAAGTTTCAAGGTTGCAAAGCTAGAAAAGCTTGAACCTTTAAGTGTTCTTGAAGATCTTGAAGCATAAAGCTTGAATCTTGAAGATACATGAAGATTACAAACAAAAGTTTGAATCTTTTTCACAAAGCAACATGATCAAAGCAAAAAGAACTTAGATCTAACAAAAAGATATGAAGATTCAAGCTAGAAAGCTTGCATCTTAATTGTTCTTGAAGATCTTGAAGCATAAAGCTTGGATCTTGAAGATGCATGAAGATTACAAACAAAAGTTTGAATCTTTATCACAAAATAGAAAGATTAAAGTATAAAAGAAGTAGATCTACAAAAGATATGAAGATTCAAGCTAGAAAGCTTGAATCTTCCATGTTCTTGAAAGATTCATGCTTGAATCAACAAGATATAAGTAAGATCAAAGCTAAAAGGAACTTTGATCTCCATAATGTGATGATGATAGCCACGAATTTGAAAGGAAAAGAAGAAGGAAAAGAAGACTTACAAGTAATGCTAGAAAGGAAAGAAAGAAAGAAAGAACAAGTGTGTGAAAGACCAAAATGATCAAGTGTTGGAATGAGAGGCAAAGGGCTAGTATTTATAAGCAAATGAGATTGACATGGATTAGTGACATTGCACCAAGGGTGCCGTGATTTTGAGGGAGGGGGAGGGGGAGACAAAACTTGCTTTTTGGCTAATGGTGTCTAAAGTGTGTCCTTATGCTAGAATCCTAAGTGACAATATGGATAATCCTTATCCATTATGCTAGTATGACTCATTAATTAATTAATTATTTATTTATTTATTTATTATTATGGGTTACTAGTGATATTACTTGGGCTAATTAATTGGCTCACTAGCTAGAGTAGGGTGGGCTTGAGCCCAACAAGGTAGAAAGTCCAACAAGACTAACTATTAGGCTTGAGCAATTAAATAAATAAAATTAAGCATCCAAAGGCCCAAGTAATTATTATTATAAAATAATAATTAATATTTCGCAGTCCAAAAGTTCCGGTTCCTACAAAAGTCAAACGTGCGCGCAGTCCGCGGTTTATTCGTAACGGCAAGTAACACTAACGGTTATAAAGCATCCAGTGGACAAGTTAAGCATTCCACATACACCAAGGCATGTTTTAGGGTCAATATGAATATAAAACACATGTGCCAAGGTTCCGGAGTAATAAAGTAACACAGTACGCACAAATACGCAGTTTCACTAAAATACAAGGCACAAAAGCAAGTCGAAAAAGTCGGGTCATTACATTACCCACCTGTTAATGGAAATATCGTCCCGAAATTTAAGCTGAGGTAGGTGATGGAGTCGGGAAAAGGTGAGGATACTTCTGCTTCATTTGATCCTCTCGCTCCCAAGTAAACTCAGGTCTACGCTTGGCATTCCATCGAACTCGGACAATTGGAATCTTATTGCGTTTCAAGGTTTTGACCTCACGGTCCATAATTTCGACAGGCTCTTCCATGAAGTGGAGTTTTTCATCAACCGTAAGTTCCTCCAGGGGTATGATAAGTTCCGGTGGAGCAAGACACTTTTTCAAATTTGATACATGGAAGGTAGGATGAACAGCACTCAACTGAGTCGGAAGATCCAAACGGTAAGCAACCAGTCTAACACGTTCCAAAATCTTAAAAGGACCAATATATCGCGGGTTTAACTTTCCGCGCTTTCCAAAACGAATTACACCTTTCCAAGGTGCGACCTTCAACATTACTAGGTCACCCACATTGAATTTAAAGTTTTTACGTTTACGGTCAGCATAACTCTTTTGGCGATCACGGGCAGTCTTAAGTCTCGCTTGAATCAGGGCAATCTTCTCTGAGGTTTCATGGACTATCTCCGGTCCGGTGATTTGTACTTCACCTAACTCAGCCCAACAAATAGGAGAACGGAACTTGCGGCCATACAACGCTTCAAAAGGCGCGGCTTTAATACTCGAATGATAACTGTTATTGTAAGAGAATTCAGCTAATGGCAGATGCCTTTCCCAAGACTTTCCGAAGTCAATAACACAGGTACATAACATGTCCTCTAAAGTCTGAATCGTTCGTTCGCTTTGACCGTCGGTCTGAGGGTGGTACGCGGTGCTCATGTCGAGACGAGTTCCCAAGGCTTCTTGCAAAGAACGCCAGAATCTGGAAGCAAAACGGGGATCAGGATCTGAGATGATTGATAAGGGCACATCATGATGAGATAAAACCTCTTTGATGTACAGTTGAGTAAGTCTCTCCATTGTATCTGTTTCTTTCATCGCTAGAAAATGAGCAGATTTGGTAAAACGGTCAACGATGACCCAGATTGTATCGTATCCACCCACCGTCTTTGGTAGCTTCGTGATGAAATCCATTGTAATTGCTTCCCATTTCCATTGTGGGATTTCTGGTTACTGAAGTAATCCAGATGGCCTCTGATGTTTAGCCTTAACCTTCGAACAAGTCAAACACCTTCCAACATAAGTTGCAACATCCTTCTTAAGATTTGGCCACCAATACTGTTCCTTAAGATCGTGGTACATTTTTCCGGCTCCTGAATGAATCGAATATCTCGACTTGTGGGCCTCATCAAGTAAAAGGCTTCGTAAATCTCCATAACGAGGTACCCAAATTCTTCCGGCATAACATCGGAGTCCAGACTCCTTAACCTTGAATTTAGAGATGAGGATGTTTAGGTATTCACGAGATATGTTCTCCTCCTTGAGAGCCTCTTCTTGGGTTACTCGGATCTGGCTATGGAGGTTCGAATGGATGGTGATGTTCAGAGCCCGAACACGAAGAGGTACCGTTCTCTTCTTTCGACTCAGAGCGTCGACTACAACATTGGCCTTACCAGGATGGTAACGAAGTTCACAATTATAGTCGTTCAGTGTCTCAATCCATCATCGTTGTCTCATGTTCAGCTGCTTCTGATCAAAGATGTGCTGGAGGCTTTTGTGATCGGTGAATATGGTACTCTTTGTTCCATAAAGATAGTGTCTCCACAGCTTCAATGCGAAGACAATGACTCCAAGTTCGAGATCATGAGTAGTGTAGTTTCTCTTGTGGACCTTCAGTTGACGAGATGCATAAGCAATGACCTTCGTTATTTGCATCAACACACAGCCAAAACCATTCTTCGAAGCATCGCAGTACACAACGAAGTCGTCACTGCCTTTAGGAAGAGATAAGATAGGTGCGGTGGTAAACTTCTGCTTCAGGGTTTGAAATGCTGCTTCTTATTCTTTTTCCCAAACAAACTTCTTCCCTTTATGAGTTAACGCAGTCAAAGGACTCGAAATCAAAGAGAAACCTTCAATGAACCTTCGGTAATAACCATCAAGACCTAGAAATTGGCGGATGTGAGTCAGAGTAGTGGGGGTTTCCCACATGCTGATAGCCTTGATCTTGGTGGGATCAACTTTGATACCTTGATCACTCACAATATGACCCAGAAATTGGACTTCCTTCAGCCAAAATTCACACTTGGAGAATTTGGCATAAAGCTGCTCTTGTCTCAAGAGTTCGAGCACTAACCGAAGATGTTGCTCATGTTCTTCTTCGCTCTTGGAATAGATGAGGATATCATCTATGAAGATGATAACGAACTTATCCAGGTATGGCTTGCAGACACGATTCATGAGGTCCATGAACACGGCTGGTGCATTGGTTAATCCGAACGGCATCACGAGAAACTCATAATGACCATAGCGGGTTCTAAACGCAGTCTTCATCACATCTCTCTCTTTCACCCTCAACTGGTGATAACCAGATCGCAAATCGATCTTAGAGTACACGCTTGATCCTTGTAGCTGATCAAAAAGATCGTCAATTCGGGGAAGAGGATATCGATTCTTGATCATCAATTTGTTAAGTTCGCGGTAGTCGATACACATGTGGAAAGATCCATCCTTCTTCTTCAAGAATAAAACAGGTACGCCCCAAGGCGACGAGCTCGGTTGGATAAACCCTCAGTCGAGCAATTCCTGTAGTTGACTCTGCAATTCTTGCAGTTCTGAAGGTGCCAGACGATAAGGTGCACGAGCTACGGGTGCAGCTCCCGGTACTAGATCGATCTGGAACTCCACGGCTCTCGGTGGCAGTAATCCAGGCAGTTCTTCCGGAAAGACGTCAGGGAATTCATTCACGATTCGCACATCATTCACACTCTTCTCTTCTGTTTCTAAAACCTTCACGTGTGCTAAAACAGCAAGACGTCCTTTCTTCATGATCTTCTGCGCTTTCATACAACTAATGAGGTTCAGCTTCGAGTTACATCTCTCTCTGTAAATTGTCAATGGATCACCGTCTCCTTGTGGTATACGAAGAGCTTTATCTCCACAGATAATATCGGCCCTTACTTTAGTCAACCAGTCCATGCCGACAATCACGTCAAAGCTTCCCAATTTGATGGGTATCAAGTCAATTGCGAAATCCACGCCAGCTATGTTAATAATAGCTCCTCAGCCAATTTGGTCAACTTTCTCAAGTTTCTCATTGGCTACCTCAACTAGCATACTTTCTTTTAAAGGAACTAATGACCAATTTATCTTATCGCAAAAGTGTCTACATACATAACTTCTATCGGCACCGATATCAAATAGGACAGAAGATTAAAGGTTGTTGATAATGAATATACCTGTCACCAAGTCGGGGTTCTCGCGTGCATCCCTTGCATTAACATTAAAAGCTCTACCTCGCGGTGGTCCGCCGTCTTTTCGCTTGTCGGGACACTCATTCCTGAAGTGGCCCGTCTTTCCGCATCTGTAGCACTTCTTCGGCCCGGTGGGGTTTGCCCTTGCATTCAAAGTAGTGACCTTGCAATCCTTACCTATATGCCCAGACCATTGGTACTTCTCACAAACAACATTACAATACCCAGTGTGGTGTTTGTAACACCTCTTGCATTGCGGTAGGGTACCTTTGTAGTTCGGGTTGGAGCTTGTGCCGGGGTTGGGGTTTCCACCGTTGTTGTGTCTCTTAGCAGGGGTTTGATCATAGGTACTCCCCTTACCATTATCCCACTTTCACTTGTCACTACTACCCTCTTCAGACTTGGACTTATCCGGTTCATCGATGAGAATCTAATTCATGAGTGTATGCGCCATGCGCATTGCTTCGGGAACATTCGGTGGCTTGGACGAGGTGACATTACCCTTGATGGACTTCGGGAGTCCCTAAAAGTATCTCTCCATACGCTTGAATTCCGGGGTGACCATGGTAGGACACATAAGAGCTAACTCAAGAAACCTCCGATTGTAACCATCGAGATCGTTGCCAACAGCTTTCAATTGCATAAACTCCATTTCCATCTTTTGTATCTCGGTTCTCGGACAATACTCATTAATCATAGTCGCTTTGAACTCCTCCCATGGCATAGCATACGCCTCATCAATACCTTGTGCCTGAGCCATGGTGTTCTACCACGTGAGGGTGAAATCAGATAGCGTGCAGGAAGCAAATTTGGTTTTGTTAGACTCGGAACAGTTGCTGACTCGGAATACTGATTCAAGCTTTTCAAACCATCTTGTGAGACCAACAGGCCCCTCAGTTCCTCTGAAGTTATGTGGTTTACAGCTCTGAAATTCCTTGTAGGTGCACCCATTTCGAACGGGTTGGATAACCGGCGGTGGTTCAGCTTGAGGGTTCATTTCTGCCAAGGCTGCGGCGACTCGTTCACTAATCATCTCTTCGATTTGAGCTGCTGTGGGTGTTGTTCGTGTGTTTACCATTGCCCTTCGAAACAAAAGTTTTGACTTAAGTCAAAATCCAGCATACAACATACAATAATACCGTATATAGTAAACATGGAAACAACACAACGCATGCCAATATAGTAACGCAACCAGGTATAAATACCGCAAAACCAACATACAGTAATGTAGATAGAACACTGTGCAAGAATTTAACAATACAAAGTTTCATTCATTAATAAAGAGTTGCATACATCCGCATAAGTTCGCACATTACATAAGGAAAACATGGAGCTACAAACGAGATTACAAAATGAAACCTACTACAAAGCTCTATGGTGACGGTGGGTAAAGGATGTCCAGCACATGGGACATCTTCACCTCGAGCTCAGTTACCCGAGCACGGAGGATCTCCACCTCCCTCGTCAGTTCCTCGACAGAGGGAGGGGCTGGCAGAGCAGGCGGAGCTGCTGGTGCAGGTGGTGATGGTGGTGCAGATGGTCCGGCTCCAGAGGTAGATGCTGCACGGCGGTAAGGCTTACGCATGAACGGATCAGCCGGGTAAGGCAAGACCCGCTTACGGGCGATAACCCTACAATGCTGGCCATGTGCGTCAGTGAATGCTCGTCCTCCGTTGATCCTCGGAATGACGGTGCCATCGAAACAGTACCGCTTCTTCGGCGGGGTGGAGGGTGGCTGCATAGGTGCATCATCAAGGTCCTCCTCGTCGGAGTTATCGTCACTATATTCGTCTATGGATGAGCCGTCAGATGATGAATCAGCTGGGAGTGGCTGCACGGGTGGCTGTACTGGCTGTCCTCGAGCGGCCATCATCTGTCGGTATCTGCCGGGCGGAATCGGCACAAGACGTCCATCAGGAGCGCGTCGGCACCACATGCGTAAATGATTATGGAATGGACCTTCCTCGAATTCCGTGGGAATCACAACACCACCGGGGCGGGGATGTGGCTCCTGAGGTACCGGGGCAACTGGAGCTGGAATCTCTGGAGGGTCCTGAGCTCCGACTGCGGTAACCACTGGTACAGGTGTATGGCTGCTGGTTCCAGAGGATGAAGCTCCGAGGTCACTGGTTAACGGTATCTGTATGTCGGTAGCAGCAGTAGGTGAGGTGGCTGACGAGTCTGAATCGCTATCCAAAATGATGACAGGTGGAATATCCGACATCTGAACAAGGAAAATAACTTTTTCATATCAGTAAGTCATAAGCAAGCATGTATTAGGCACTATAGCAACCTAGCATGGCAATAACAACAGTGCTAAACAGAAATAACATGTGAAAGCAGATTGTAATCATGCAATAGCGAAAATAAGCATACAACAGGTTCGCATGGTAGTGAAGATAAGCAATAGTATGCAGTAAGATCACATAGCAGTAAATGTAAGCAGTAGCATGCAGTAAGTCTCGCAGAAACAAGTAAACTAGCAAGATGTAGATTAGTCCTATTAGTGAATCCTACTCGGGTCGGTCTAGACTCACTAATGCAACCTAATTCCCTACAACCAATGCTCTGATACCAACTGTGACGCCCCGTACAAAACCATCGTGTACGATTCGCCAACAACAGGATCTTTACACAGTTGAATACTACATGCTGTTTAAAAACCAGTTTGCATTCATAAAAAGATAACATTTTACAAAAGATAGCGCGCATCCTATGAATAGGAGCATAAACATAATTATTTGACCCTAAGGTCATTACAAAGCTATTGTTTGGAAATTAACACAAACTACGAATGCAACAGAAAAGTTCCATGAATGAGACATCTCTAGTAATGCAGCGGATAACTAATACAGCAGGTCCTTAACAGCAATTCAATAACAGCATGACAGCAAATCTAACAGCGAAAGCAAGAAACCTCTAGGCACCTGAGAAATATACGCTTAAAAGTCAACACGAATGTTGGTGAGCTATAGTTTAAGTTGTAATAGTAACGTAAGATAGGCCACGAGATTTTAGTGCTGTAACAGCGTATCAAAACAGTATGAAAAGTATATGCATAACCGTGGGCACCCGGTAACTAGACTTAATGTTTATAACCCCCTGAATGTACACTTGGCGAGTGCGTATGTTTACGAAGTATTAAACACCCGTTAAATGCTAGCGCGACTAGCCCGAGTGGGGATGTCAAACCCTATGGATCCATATCTAAGATTCGCATTCACCGGTTCAAAGACCAATGACTAAACGCTACCGTGCTAAAAGGAATGTTTATGCCGTTATATAACCCACACACATATAAAGTTTAAGTACTCGTGCCTAACATGTAAAATGTAAAAAGCGCATGTATTCTCAGTCCCAAAAATAGTAAAAGTGATAAAAAGGGATGCTATAACTCACAGTGATAAAAGCGGTAAAGTCGGTAATGAAAGTACGCAAGTAGTAAGTCGGTCCGAAAGGTCGTCAACCTAAATCAAAAGTTACTAGGTCAGTAGATTGTCTTTATAAATTCTAATAGTGCATAAAATAAGTTTAAGTGTCATCATCATCATCATTCATCATCATAAAAGCTAAGTAAGTTCATCAAGAATAAAGATCGAAACAATAGGCTGACTTCGGTCAGCTGCTACTACCTCTACGTAAATTGAAAAGATGCATAGTCAGTGGCTATGGCTCCGTATGGGAGTTCCCCAACAGCTGACCAATTTTCAGAACCTAACTCGTCTTAGTTTGACCGTGGTGATGGTCTAAGTGCGAGTAGGTCCGAATTTTCAGCACAACGTTACAAAGGAGTATTGACTTTCGAAAGTCCATAAATCCTAAACCGTAACTCGGATTAAGACGAGGCCTAAACGGAAAATCATCTACTCGAATTGAAATAATTGAAAATAAACTTTCCAGTAGCCCAGGTGGTCTGACCAGATACGAAAATCAGTGGGTTATGTGCTCCGGTGGGGTTCTTGGTGCTTGATGCTCATCACGGTTCTCATCCTTGAAGCTCGTAACTTCAAGTGTACAACTCGTTGATGGTTTAGCATCACTTTTGACCAAGATTCACCATCAATACACAATATGTTAAGACCAAGTAAGAACACAACTCATTCATGAGTCTTAGATGGATGATGAACTAAGGTTACATCATATCCTTAGTCTTAACACAATTTTAATTCACAATAACAACTAAAGCTACAAACTTTACATCATTTCAACAAGTATAAGCACAATCCAAGTCAAAAGAGGTGATGGAACCCTATGCTAGAGAGCTTGGATCCATTTCATACAAGTTTCAAGGTTGCAAAGCTAGAAAGCTTGAACCTTTAAGTGTTCTTGAAGATCTTGAAGCATAAAGCTTAGATCTTGAAGATACATGAAGATTACAAACAAAAGTTTGAATCTTTTTCACAGAGCAACGTGATCAAAGCAAAAAGAACTTAGATCTAACAAAAAAATATGAAGATTCAAGCTAGAAAGCTTGCATCTTAATTGTTCTTGAAGATCTTGAAGCATAAAGCTTGGATCTTGAAGATGCATGAAGATTACAAACAAAAGTTTGAATCTTTATCACAAAATAGAAATATTAAAGTATAAAAGAAGTAGATCTACAAAAGATATGAAGATTCAAGCTAGAAAGCTTGAATCTTCCATGTTCTTGAAAGATTCATGCTTGAATCAACAAGATATAAGTAAGATCAAAGGTAAAAGGAACTTTGATCTCCATAATGTGATGATGATAGCCACGAATTTGAAAGGAAAAGAAGACTTACAAGTAATGCTAGAAAGAAAAGAAAGAAAGAAAGAACAAGTGTGTGAAAAACCAAAATGATCAAGTGTTGGAATGAGAGGCAAAGAGCTAGTATTTATAAGCAAATGAGATTGACATGGATTGGTGACATGGCACCAAGGGTGCCGTGATCTTGAGGGAGGGGGAGGGGGAGACAAAACTTGCTTTTTGGCTAATGGTGTCTGAAGTGTGTCCTTATGCTAGAATCCTAAATGACAATATGGATAATCCTTATCCATTATGCTAGTATGACTCATTAATTATTTATTTTTTTTTATTATTAGGGGTCACTAGTGATATTACTTGGGCTAATTAATTGGGTCACTAGCTAGAGTAGGGTGGGCTTGAGCCCAACAAGGTAGAAAGTCCAACAAGACTAACTATTGGGCTTGAGCAATTAAATAAATAAAATTAAGCATCCAAAGGCCCAAGTAATTATTATTATAAAATAATAATTAATATTTCGCAGTCCAAAAGTTCCGGTTCTGACAAAAGTCAAACGTGCGCGCAGTCTGCGGTTTATTCGTAACGGCAAGTAACACTAACGGTTATAAAGCATCCAATGGACAAGTTAAGCATTCCACATACACCAAGGCATGTTTTAGGATCAATATGAATATAAAACACGTGTGCCAAGGTTCCAGAGTAATAAAGTAACACAGTACGCACAAATACGCAGTTTCACTAAAATACAAGGCACAAAAGCAAGTCGAAAAAGTCGGGTCGTTACATTCTGTCCCTGTTTGTTACATGTTGAATTTAAGGCGTAATACAAACAAAGTACGTTATCAATCCTAATCAAAATTTTTTATTTTTTTTTTTGTATTTCCTTCTTGTTCTTATCTGTGGAAATTAAGAATCGACATATACATCTCCTTTATATAATAACAAGTAATCATCGCAA
This sequence comes from Rutidosis leptorrhynchoides, assembly GCF_046630445.1. Lineage (NCBI taxonomy): Eukaryota > Viridiplantae > Streptophyta > Magnoliopsida > Asterales > Asteraceae > Rutidosis > Rutidosis leptorrhynchoides. Next base: position 158,987,214 of record NC_092342.1, read on the forward strand.
CTGGAAAAGTATCATTTGATTTTCTTTACAATTAGTATCATTTATCAATCTGAAAATAAATTAAAATAAAAAAGAGAGAAGAGCTGAAAACGTTTTTCCTCCTCTTCTTCTGTCCATCGCTATATTTTTTTAAGCTTTAATTTCGAATCAAAATTCAAGATTCTGTAATTGCAGTTTTATTAGGATTCTTTTATTCAAACTATTTGCAAAAATTGAGATTCCAATTCCTCATCTTGATCATGAATTTCTAAGTCAAAGTTTTATTTTAAAAAGTCAACCAAATCGTTCATCACAAAATTCGAATCGATGTTTATGTTTCTAGTTCAATTGATGTTTGAGAAAGTTTTTAGGATGGCTTTGGAATATATTTTGTGTTATGATCTTTGTATAATACATCCTTAAAAAACAAAATCAAAATTTTTTTTTGTTATCTTCAAACAGCGACGGTATATAGCAATTGTTATGTTTTAATTTTTTTTTAAATTATTCAAAGCAATTTATTTATGATTCAATTCCAAGTTCTAAACTGATATTGTAAATCATGATTTTGTTTTGTTGAGTTTGGATTCGTATGATTGAGATGAAGAAGGAAGAATATGAAAACAGAAAGTATCGGTTTAAGTTTATACGAGTTGGGTTTAATTCAGAAAAACTTAAATGGTTCACTGGTTAAGTGTGGTTGTCGGGAAGCGAGAGGTCTCGGGTTAGAGCCTTGCTCGCGACATTTTTTTAGGAGGCTTTCTAAAGGTAGTTTCCATTACAAATTATTATTATTATTATTATTATTATTATTATTATTATTATTATTATTATTATTATTATTATTATTATTATTATTATTATTATTATTATTATTTTCATAATTATGATTATTATTATTGATATTATTATTATTTTTATTAAGGTTGTTATTTTTAGTAATATAGAAATTATTATTAACATCCTAGTTGCAAGAATTAAAAGTATTACTAATGTTATTATTATTAATATTAATTGTTGTGAATATCATGATTATTATTATTGTTATTATCATTAGGTATTAAAGTTATAATTATTAGTATTATTATTATTATGTATTACGAACATTAATTATTAGTATTATCATTAGTATTAACATAACCCTAGTTACAACTATTATTATTATTATTATTATTATTATTATTATTATTATTATTATTATTATTATTGTTATTATTATTATTATTATTATTATTATTAATACCATTTTAAGTATTATTATTATTAAAGTTATTATTATTATTATTAGTAAATCATTATTATCATAAAAACTATCTTTTTAAACAGATAACTATTTTGTACATAAAATATACTTATTACCTATATATATATATATATATATATATATATATATATATATATATATATATATATATATATATATATATATATATATATATCAAACCTAATAAAATTGTTTATATAAATACTTATACATAACAAACTATTGATTTTTAAATATAACACTAAACAATATAACTAATTAAATATTAATCATTTTAAATATATACAAATTGAATACATATAACATATAAACTAAGATATAATGTATATAAATTTTTCGATTACAAATGTATGTCTTAATATACATTAATGATATAGGTTCGTGAATCCGAGGCCAACCCTACACTTGTTCAATGTCGTCATATGTATTTTTACTACAAAATACAGTATGGTGAGTTTCATTTGCCTTTTTACCCTTTATATTTTTGGGCTGAGAATACATGCGCAATTTTTATAAATGTTTTACGAAATAGACACAAGTAATCGAAACTACATTATATGGTTGAATGATCGAAGCCGAATATGCCCCTTTTTGCTTGGTAACCTAAGAATTAGGGAATATCACTAATTTTGAGAATTAGTGCACGCCTAATTGACGCGAATCCTAAAGATAGATCTATTGGGCCTAACGAACCCCATCCAAAGTACTGGATGCTTTAGTACTTCAAATTCTTTTTTTATCATGTCCGAAGGATTTCCCAGAATGATAGGGGAAATTCTTATATGCATCTTGTTAATGTCGGTTACCAGGTGTTCAATCCATATGAATGATTATTTTTGTCTCTATGCATGGGATGTATATTTATGAGAACTAAAAATGAAAATCTTGTGGTCTATTAAAATGATGGAAATGATTATTTATGTTAAATTAATGAACTCACCAACCTTTTGGTTGACACTTAAAAGCATGTTTATTCTCAGGTACGAAAGAAATCTTCCGCTGTGCATTTGCTCATTTTAGAGACATTACTTGGAGTCATTCATGACATATTTCAAAATATGTTGCATTCGAGTTGTCGAGTTCATCAAGATTATTATCAAGTCATTTATAGTTTAGATATATTATGAAATGGTATGCATGCCGTCAACTTTCAATGTATTGAAAGTTTGTCTTTTAAAAATGAATGCAATGTTTGTAAAATGTATTCATATAGAGGTCAAGTACCTCGTAATGTAATCAACTGTTGTGAATCATTTATAATCGATGTGGACTTTGTCCAGATGGATTAGGACGAGTCTCTACAGTACGAGTCATTAAACATAAAGTAACATAAAGTACTAGTTTTCTAAGCGTACGAAAATGCGTTCGAGAAATCGAAACCAGATCATAAGTCGAGTGACAATGTACAAGTCATCAGAACAAAAATTACATTTTTATCATGCACGTAAATATAATATAATATATAATTAATTATTTAAATAAAATATATTATATATATAATTAATTAGAAACCGTCAGCAGCCAAGTAATTCAAATCTGTTAGCTGGTTTTTGGGATGTCGCGATCGCGGAATAGATACCCTCAACACCTTCGCAATCGCGGAGGTGTGGGTTCCAGATTTGGTACTATAAAACTCAAGTTCGGCCGAATTGTTTTTCAATCTATCTTTCTATCTCTCGGTTATATATATACATAAATTATTATTATTATTATTATTATTATTATTATTATTATTATTATTATTATTATTATTATTATTATTATTATTATTATTATTATTAATCTTATTATTATTAGTAGTATTATACATAAAATACTACGACAAAGTCAGGAGTGTGTTATTTCAAAATGGTTTTTCGAGTGGGATAGGGCTAAGGAAATTACGGGTTATAGCTATGGAGGTAATGGGTAATGTTAGAGGGTATGCTCGTGAGGTCAAACTAGTGTTTATCATCTCCGTTGTGTTTACATACCTTTACTGCAATATTGAATCTTAATATTAATACGTGAGCACTCATAACTTAACTTTTATACATTATTAGTGTATCCCTGACTTGTGCTCGAGTATATAGGATTATGCATGCTAGTACATTTAATATTGTCATTAAATAGTTGACAATAGATTATGAACTAGTTACATATGCAGATGAGATAAGGTATATGATATGCATGTCGTTAGAAAGCTAGCGTAAAATTAAGAACTTTTTATTTAGATATCGAATGGTTTCGATGAACGGATTAGAAGTTATAGTCAATTGAATTTTTGTATTATTATTAAAAATGATTATTATTATCATCGTTATTATCGTCGTTATAATTATCTAATTATTATTATTAGTATTATTATTATTATCATTATCGTTATTACTAAAAGGTATTATCGTTAAAAATTGTTATTTTTATTATTATTCTTATTATCGTTAAGGTTATAATTAGTAGTATTATTATTATCATTAAAATAGTTTTTAGTATTATCATTAATATTATCATAATATTTATTATTATTAGTATTATTATAATTATTACTAATATTAGTAACATCTAATTATTATGATTACTATTATTATCATTAATATGAACGCGATATAAAAGACGACTAAAAGCTATTAACAAATTGATTAGGGAATAATGAGTATATGTATCATAACGAAATTAAAATATTGAAAGGTATTGATTTAGATAAAAATATCGTTTTCACAATTTTTATCATATTATAATTAAAAGTATTATCAATATAAAAAATTATCATTTTTACAAAAATTATTATTTATAGAAATATCATTGTAATATAAAATATCATTATTATTATCTTTTTAATAAAAATTATCATTTTATCAAAATATCATTTTTTTAGTGAAAATAAATATTGTTATTATTAATAGAATAATAATAATTATTATTACAAAATAATACAACTTTTACTTATTATTGTTATTATCGATATTATTTTATCACATAAATATGTGATACTAAGATATTTTACTACATGTAATACAATTACATTAATAATATCTATCATATTATTTTTATGATATTAAATGAACTTTATAAATTCTATTACTTAAGATATATAAAAGTATATTTTATTATAAAAATTTTAATATAAAATTTTATTTATTAATAAATGAATTATATTATTTACTCTAATAAATTCGTTAAAAATATTTAAAAATATAAAAAGACTATATTTAAACTATATAATAATCATGTATAAATTTTGGAAATCATTTTTGAGTCAAATTGACTTTTGTTAAACTTTTGCATAGTAGTCTCGAGCATTAGGATTGTGGTACACTATGACTTGACCTAAATTGTTAGACAGATATTGATCATTATATACAAATATATATACTTAATATAGGTTCGTGAATCCAAGGCCAACCTTGCACTTGTTCAAGTGCCGTCATATGCATTATTGCTACGAAATACAGTATCGTGAGTTTCATTACTCCCTTTTTATATATATTTTTAGGACTGAGAATACATGCGCTGATTTTACTAATGTTTTATGAAATAGACACAAGTGATCAAAAACTACATTCTATGGCTGGATTATGAATATTGAATATCACCCCTTTTTAGCTTGGTAACCTAATAATTAGGAAACGGGTATGGCCCCTTTTTAGCTGGTAATAAGTGGTTCAGTTCACCAGCCTTGATCTTAGCAATGATCTCTCATCAATAACTTGCAATTGTCAGTATCATGCCCATACGCCTCATGGAAATCACACCACCTGTCACTCTTTGGACCCTCCCTTTCTTCCATTGGTGTTGGAGGATTGAAAGTTTCTTTGATAGGTTCAGTAAATAAAACTTCCTTTGGTTTTTTGTTAAAACCATGATGAGTGGATGCCTTTCAATGGTCTGCGGTGGAGATAATTATCATTCGGGTGATTATTGCCCATCCAACCATGTTGCCGCCTTTGATAACTATTGTCAACCCGCGCTACCTTTGGTAGTTGTCATTCGGGTACCGTCCTCTATTCTGCTGCCTGTAATTCCTTTCAACTCGCGGATGCCCCATTTCTCCAGCTCTCAAATGTTTTTGGGCTACTATCAATGCTTGATGTAATGTTTTTGGAACATCATATCGTAACGCGTGAACCAAACTGGAAAATCGACGCTGGGCAAGACAAAAAATAAAACCAGACACAAGTTAAGACTATGGTATATCAGGTATTGTTTGACACTCAACATTATAACGCTTCATAAAGTTTCTTAGAGACTCGTTCTGATGCATAGTGATTTCATGTGCATCCAGATGTGACAATGTGCAACACCTCAGACTTTGGTATTGCATGACAAATTTGGCTCTTAAATCAAGAAAAATGGTAATGCTCCTAGGCAGAAGAATTGCAAACCACTCTCTTGCCATCTTTTACAACACCATGGGAAACATATGACATGCAACCTCATATTCCCAATGCTGCAATCTCATAACTCCTTCAAACATAGTAAGCAAATCTTCTGGATCAGTTGTTCCATCATAAATACCAATAGATGGTATCCCTAGGTTTCTTGGAAGTGTATACTCTGCAATTTGAGTGACAAAACACTAAGTTGATTCTGCCATTACTGGAGGCTTAATAGCTTTGTCTCCTATGATTAAAGCAAACAAGTTATCCATTGCTGTTGCATGGATGGAGGGCGGCGCTAGCTTCTGTTTGTATTTTAATGGCGTCGTTTTAGTCAAGATTCCATCCAACAATTTTACTGCCATTTCCTCAGACATGAATGGTTGTGCTTCCTCTTCTTCGTATTCCCATGCATTTTCCAGAAAATCTTCATTATTATGCTCTTGCTCAAAATCATCCACCAAAGCATTTAACTGATTGAATAATTTGGACAATTGCTGTTTGGAAATTGTCTTCCCTTTGTTTGTATGCTTGGTGTTTACATTAGATGTTCTTTAAAAAGAAATGTTGTGCGTTCCCCACCGTACTTTCTACATTCTCCCATTAGGGTTATCTAGCAATGTTTTCTTCAAACGTGTTGCTGTGTCATTCACATGTTCTTCTATTGTACCTACATTCACAGGATCCTCTTCCCAAATTGAAGTTTCTTCTAAAGTTAATTGATCAACTGGTATATTGTCGACGAGGTTTTTCAGTGATTGGGTCAAGTGGTGTTCGTATTGAAGTCATGTCAATTGTTTTTGCGTTCTTGGTGTTATTATTGTTGTTCTTTGAAACGGATGGAGCCATATGTTGGTACTATTTTCCATATAGCGGATGAAAGGTACAAGTACAATACTATAACAGCCTAGCGTTGAGCGATATATTGTCGACTGATATTTACCCTCGGGATTATATCCCTGCAGACCCGTAACACGGATGAGAAATCTGTAGGGTGGCCTCAATCAGTCTTTGGACCAAGCTAAAGTTGGTCCGTTTAGCATTCTGTTTCTAAGCGGTTAAAGTTTTAGAGTGAGAAAGTACTGTGTGATAGGGAAAGCGTACTTCTCTCTGACTGAAGTTCAGATGTCAAATGTGGTGACCCAGGGAGTCTATTTATAGGTATAGAATGTTCGAAATTCTCGAAAACACATGTCAAATGCTGATTAATTCAGTTATGCGATATATCCGAAACCACCTTTGCCGTGGGCTAACGTGACTGCGTGCCGCTCATGCACCTACTCAAGGTCTTAAGGATAGAAGCTACCAGTAGGGCTTATGCATGATGTTGGGCGGCCTGGCTGAGCGCTGGAAGGATAATGCTAAAAACTACCAAAATTACTATCTTTTATGCGTTTCGGTCCTTTTTTTTGTACAAAAATGATGCTTTTATGCGTGTATCCCCTAGGATACACCATTAATAATGTTAGTGTTAGCATACTTCATTAAATTGCATCAATTACATGACATTATAAGGCTAGCACAGCATATAGAACCGCTAACAATTTTAGTTTCACGTTATAATGAAATATGCTAAACACTAACAACAGCGTTTCTGAAATTCATTGATAGTGTTACATAGTAACAGGATATAATTAACAAGCTGAAATTGGAAGAGGATATAAATAATATCAAATACACTTTTAAAAAGTAACGAAGATTCAGATAAAGAGAAGTAACAGTAGAAATAAAACCCATGTAATAGCAGAGGTAAACAATAAAAAAAAATCAAAAACCCTAACCGAAAGCATCAAAAAAATTGGGTTTTGTGACGACCCGAAAATTTCCGACCAAATTTAAACCTAACCTTTATATGTTTCCGACACGATAAGCAGAATTTGTAATGTTGAATCTCAAAAAGTTTGGAACTACATTCATGTAATCAATTACACTTTGACCGTGTTCGACGATTCACGAACAATTATGTGTATATAGATATGTATATATAATATATAATAACTGAAAACATTAACAAAGTATTTGATATATATGATACTTTACATGAACGTATTTGTTTCGATATATTTATCGACAGAATTAAGAGATAATATCAAATGATTGAATTATCAGATACATTATGATATGATTACGGGCCAATGTTATGAGGTCCACTGTGATTTAAGAAATCTATTCTTTTTGACAATATTCGGAAAATGGTAAAGTGATCTATAGGTAAGAACGTGGAGTGTAAATAACTTAGATGTTGGATATCGACAAGTTAAGTAACTCGACATTTTTCATTAAGATGAATTCATACGTTTATTAAACCTTTGGACTTTATCCCATGCTTCACCAACAGACTGTAATTTAAAAACTTGAAACCTATTATGAATATATATAATTCTACTTTTCTAAAATGTTTTATGATATAACGATTTAAATTAATATTAAATATATTTATACGCGTATTATACGTACATAGTTTTTTTACTTTTAGTATACTTTAACTTTACCTTTACTTTAAATTTACTTTAACTTTACTTTAACTTTAATAATTCACTTTAATAATTCACTTTAATAATTCACTTTAATAATTCATACTTTAATAATTCACTTTAATAATTCATACTTTAATAATTCACTTTAATAATTCACTTTAATAATTCATACTTTAATAATTCATACTTTAATAATTCACTTTAATAATTCAAAAATCTATTATAAATAGAATTCAATAGGTTTTATTATTTCATAGAAACTTGAAAATATATTTCTCTAAACTCTCTCAATCGAATTACATATATATATTTACTTAGTATTATTTCAAGATATTATTAGTATACATAAAATACTATGACGGAGTTATATTCAGAAGATTTCAAAATAAGTTTTCAAACGGGATAGAGCTAAGGAAATTATGGGTTATAGCTATGGAGGTTATGGATATTGTTCGAGGGTATTGCTCGTGAGGTCAACCTAACGTTTATCATTTTCGTTGCGTCTACGTACTTTCCTGCAATATTGAATCACAATATTGATACGTGAGCATTCATATCTTATCTTTTATATATTAATAGTGTATCCCTGACTAGTGTTCGAGTATATATGATTATGCATGTTTGTATGCTTAGTTTCGTCGTTAAATAGTTTATGATAAATCACGAATTTGATACATATGCTACTGAGATAAGGTATATGATATGCATGTCGTTGAAAAGCAAAAGAAAAATTAATAACTTTTCATTTAGAAATCGTGTGGGTTCGATGAACGGATTAAAAGATATGGTCAACTGAATTATTATTAATTTTAATATTATTATTAAAACGATTATTATAATTGTTATCAGTTGATGTTATTACTAAAATTATTTTTATTACTAAAAATTAATATTTTTATTGAAACTATCATTTTATTATTTTTATCATTATTATTATTATCAATATTATTTAATCAAATAAATATGCGTACAAAGATATTTTTATCACACGTAATATAATTACATTAATAATACATACCACTATATTTTTATAATATTAAGTGAATTTTATAAATTTTATTACTTGAGATATATAAAAGTATATTTTTATCATATATGAATTTAAATATAAATTTTTATTTATTAATAAATGACTTGTATTATTTAGTATAATAAGATCTGATAAATATATTTAAATATATAAAACGACTATATATAATTTATATAATAAACATGTATAGATTTTGGAAGTCATTTTGGGTCAAGTTGACTTTTGTTGACTTTTGCATGTCGGTCTCGAGCATTAGGATTGTGATACACTATGACCTGACCTAAATTGTTAGACAGATATTGACCAACATATAAATATATATATACTTAATATAGGTTCATGAATCCGAGACAAACCCTGCACTTGTTCAGTGCCGTCATATACATAATTGCTACGAAATACAGTATTGTGAGTTTCATTTGCTCCCTTTTATATATATTTTTGGGACTGAGAATACATGCGCTGTTTTTATAAATATTTTACGAAATAGGCACAAGTACTAAAACTAATTCTACGTGGGTTTAAACCAGAAATATACCCTTAGCTTGGTAATATTAAACTACTTGTCTATGTACGGTAGGCGCGAATCTTAAAGATAGATCTATTGGGCATGACAAACCCCATCCTGACTATGGGATGTTTTAGTACTTCGAGGTTATTTTAAACATACCTGATCTGGTGTACTTCAGAGGGTAAAACATGAATGTTAAGGCTTGTTACCGGGTGCCTACAACTTATAGAATACTTTTATACATTTGCGAGTGTACGAATATTTATAGAAACTGAAATCTTGTGGTCTATTACTATTACGAAAATGATTGATTATGATAAACTAATGAACTCACCAACCTTTTGGTTGACACTTTAAAGCATGTTTATTCTCAGGTATTAAAGAAATCTTCCGCTGTGCATTAGCTCATTTTAAGGATATTACTTGGAGTCATTCATGACATACTTTGAAAGACGTTGCATTCGAGTCGTTGAGTTCATCAAGATTAATATTAAGTCAATTATAGTTGGATGTAATATGAAATGGTATGCATGCCGTCAATTTTTGATGTAAAGAAAGTTTGTCTTTTAAAAACGAATGCAATGTTTGTAAAACGTATCATATAGAGGTCAAATACCTCGCGATGTAATCAACTATTGTGAATCGTTTATAATGTATATGAACGGATCCTTTCAGGTTTATAGATGCGCTATGTATGAATATAAATAATGGAATGAAGGCAAATAAAACCCAAACCTTCCATCGATTGGCTTAACCAATGAAGGCAATTGCAAAAGGATCAAATAAAACCCTGACAAACTGTCGTTTGCTAAAAGTACAAAAAGGTTATAGGTGCATAAACAACGATGAAATTAGGCAATTAAACCCTGAGCGATGACAAAAATTGCACATAAACAAACCAAAAATAGAGAACCCTAATTTCCTTTGAAATCGCCGACATCAAAGGGTGTGAAGAAGAAAACGCACCTGACTGGTTTTTTAGTTCACCGATTGATTGCGAATCATATATCCATGTATTTTCTGGTTGAATCAATTGAGGTATTAGGTTTGCAGGAGATGAGAGGAGAGGAGCCGTAGAAGTAGAAAGATTGGGGATTTCTGCTGCTTTTTTTTATATTTAAGATGCCACCTTGGAAAATTGGTAGATTAATTAGTGTTAAGTGTGATTAAGTATGAGATATGCATGTCAGCAAAAGTGATTAAGGAGTACTTATAGATTGACACTTAGGATTAACCTTCATGATTTATAGTATGTAATAAAATAAATTTAACTTATAAATTTATAATTTATACTCCGTAAATATAAATTATATTTTATAGCATATAGTTATTTTTTTAAATAATTAATAAATAATTGTTTTTCAAATAATTAATAAAAAATAATATTGTTAATAATGAATACGGAGTATATTGCAAATCTTAAATGAATTAGTTAAAGAAATGGGCCGAGAAACTCGGTCGGTAGAGGAAGTCAACTTTTTTTGACCTATTGTTGTAGTTGTAGTCAAATTTGAAGATTCAGATAAAGAGAAGTAACGGTAGAAATAAAACCCATGTAATAGCAGAGGTAAACAATAAAAAAAAAATCAAAAACCCTAACCGAAAGCATCAAAAAAATTGGGTTTATAGACGCGTTATGTATGAATATTAATAATGGAATGAAGGCGAATAAAACCCAAACCTTCCATCGATTGGCTTAACCAATGAAGGCAATTGCAAAAGGAGCAAATAAAACCCTGACAAACTGTCGTTTGCTAAAAGTACGAAAAGGTTATAGGTGCATAAACAACGATGAAATTAGCCGATTAAACCCTGAGCGATGACAAAAATTGCACATAAACAAACCAAAAACAGAGAACCCTAATTTCCTTTGAAATTGCCGACATCAAAGGGTGTGAAGAAGAAAACGCACCTGACTGGTTTTTTAGTTCACCGATTGATTGCGAATCATATATCCATGTGTTTTTCGGTTGAATCAATTGAGGTATTAGGTTTGCAGGAGATGAGAGGAGAGGAGCCGTAGAAGTAGAAAGATTGGGGATTTCTGCTGCTTTTTTTATATTTAAGATGCCACCTTGGAAAATTGGTAGATTAATTATTGTTAAGTGTGATTAAGTATGAGATATGCATGTCAGCAAAAGTAATTAAGGAGTACTTAGAGATTGACACTTAGGATTAACCTTCATGATTTATAGTATGTAATAAAATAAATTTAACTTATAAATTTATAATTTATACTCCGTAAATATAAATTATATTTTATAGCATATAGTTATTTTTTTAAATAATTAATAAATAATTGTTTTTCAAATAGTTACTAAAAAATAATATTGTTAATAATGAATACGGAGTATATTGCAAATCTTAAATGAATTAGTTAAAGAAATGGGTCGAGAAACTCGGTCAGTAGAGGAAGTCAACTTTTTTTTGACCAATTGTTGTAGTTGTAGTCAAATTTGAAGGATAAATGATTTTGGGCTTGCACAATTAAAAATATAAACATAATAGCTTTTAATTATTAAAATATAAAATTTAATAAATAATATTACGTAGTAGGTGATGACATAATAACTTTTAATTGTCAACACCACGTGTGTCAACCCGGAAATTTCCAACCAAATTTAAACTTTAATCTTTATATGTTTCCGACACGATAAGCAATATTTGTTAAGTTAAATTTCAAGAATTTTAAACTATGTTCATACATTCATTCAACCTCGACCAAGTTCCAACGATTCACGAACCATTAAACGAATATGATTATATATGTATATGTGTATATATATTATAACTTGAAATGTAAACAAAATATTAGATTAAATACTTTATAAGATTTTATCTGTTTCAAAATGTTTATCAATGGAATTAGAAGATAAGATCAAATGATTGAATTATCAGATATATTGAATTATGATTACAAGTCTCTGTTGAATGGCCCACGTTGATTTGAGAAATCTTTCCATTTTAACAATATTCAGAAAATGGTAAAGTGATTTATAAATAAGAACAAATTGTCAATCATTGAGAACTAGACAAAGGATAGTGGAAGATTGAATCTCATAAAGACTCGATTGATCTATTTAGTTTCAAACGAACAAAAACGTTTTCAGTTTAAAAAGAACTTTATTATTAAAACGTATATAACTTTTATAAATATCTAGAACCACTTTTGACAACTCATTACTTAACTTGTATGATAAAGATAACAATATTTATATTTTATTTTATTAAATATATATAACGATTTAAATTAATATTATATATATTTATACGCGTGTTATACGTAAATAGTTTTATACTTTTACTATACTTAAACTTTACCTTTACTTTACTTTAACTTTAATAATTTACTTTAATAATTCATACTTTAATAATTCACTTTAATAATTCATACTTTAATAATTCACTTTAATAATTCATACTTTAATAATTCACTTTAATAATTCATACTTTAATAATTCACTTTAATAATTCAAAAATCTATTATAAATAGAATTCAATAGGTTTCATTATTTCATAGAAACTTGAAAATATTTTTCTCTAAACTCTCTCAATCGATTTACATATATATATTTACTCCGTATTATTTCAAGATATTATTAGTATACATAAAATATTACGACGGAGTGCTGTCCGAGTGATTTCGAAATTGTTTTTCGAGTAGGATAGGATTAAGGAAATTATGGGTTATAGCTATGGAGGTGATTGAGTATGGTTCATGGGTATGCTCGTGAGGTCAATATAGTGTTTATCATTTCCGTTGCGTCTACGTACCTTTCCTGCAATATTGAATCTCAATATTGATACGTGAGTACTCATAATTTAACTTTTACATACTAATAGTGTATCCCTGACTAGTGCTCGAGTATTTAGGATTATGCATGCTTGTATTTTTGATATTGCCTTAGTCAGGTTAGGTTGAATCTTGATTTAGTTACACTTGCGGTTGAGATAAGGTATAAGATATGCATGTCCTTGGAAAGCTAGCCAAAAGTTAAGAACTTTTCCTTTAGATATCGAATGGTTTCGATGAATGGATTAGAAGTTATAATCAATTGAATTTTCGATATTTTTATTAAAAATGATTATTATTATCGTCGTTTTTATCGTCGTTCTAGTTTTATCTTATTATTATCATTATTATTATCTTTATCAATAAAGGGGATTTATCATTAAAAATTGTTATTTTTTTTATTATTACTATCGTTATTATCGTTAAATTTATAATTAGATTATTATTATTATCCAATTATTATTATTATTATTATTATTATTATTATTATTATTATTATTATTATTATTATTATTATTATTATTATTATTATTATTATCATTATTAATATATATATATATCATTATTTAAAAATGGTTATTGTTATTGCTATTATTATTATTATTATTATATTATCATTAAGATAATTATTAGTATTATCGTTAATAATGTTATAGTAACTATCATTATTAATATTAGTGTAATTAAAACAAATATTTGTAACACCTAATTATTTTGATTACTATTATTATCATTATTATGAACACGATATAAAAGACGGTTAAAAGCTATTAAACGAAACGATTAGGAAATAATGAGTAAGAGTATCATGATGAAATTAAAATATTATAAGATATTGATTTAGATAAAATTATCGTTCTTATTATTTTTATCATTACTATTATTATTAAAAGTATCGTTAGTATTAAAACTATCATTTTAACAAAAATTATCATTTTAATAGAAATGTCATTGTTACTATAAAATATCATTATTATAATTATTTTAAATAGAATTATTATTTAAAGATAATATTAAAAATTATCGTAAATATTAAAGTTATCATAATTAGAATTATCGTTTTATCATAATGTCATCTTAGTAATTATAAATATTGATATTTTTATAATAATAATTATTACAAAATAATACAACTTTTACTTACTATCATTATAGATATTATTTTATCAAATAAATATGTGATATAAACATATTTTACTACGTGTAATAACTTACTTTAATAATATCTATCATATTATCTTTATGATATTAAATGAACCCTATAAATTTTATTACTTAATATATATAAAAGTATATTTTATTATATAAATTTAATATAAAATTTTATTTGTTAATAAATAAATTATATTATTTACTATAATAAATATTTTAAAATTTTTTAATAATATAAAACGACGATATTTAAACTATATATTAATCATGTATAGATTTTTAAAAATTATTTTGAGTCAAATTTACTTTTGTTGACTTTTGCATATTAGTCTCGAGCATTAGGATTGTGGTACACTATGACTTGACCTAATTTGTTAGACAAATATTGACCAACACATAAAAATATATAATTAATTTAGGTTCGTGAATCCGAGGCCAACCTTGCACTTGTTCAATGACGTTATATGTATTTTTACTACGAAATACAGCATGGTGAGTTTCATTTGCTCCCTTTTACTCTTTACGTTTTTGGGCTGAGAATACATTCAAATGCTTTATTTAATGTTTTAAAATATTTATATGCGTGAGTTTCATTTACCTTTTTACCCTTTATATTTTTGGGACTGAGAATACATGCGCTTTTATAAATGTTTGACGAAATAGACACAAGTAATTGAAACTACATTCTATGGTTGAATTATCGAAATCGAATATGCCCCTTTTTATTAAAGTCTGGTAATCTAAGAATTAGGGAACAGACACCCTAATTGACACGAATCCTAAAGATAGATCTATTGGGCCTAACAAACCCCATCCAAAGTACCGGATGCTTTAGTACTTCGAAATTTATATCATGTCCGAAGGAGGATCCCGGAATGATAGGGGATATTCTTATATGTATCTAGTTAATGTCGGTTACCAGGTGTTCACCATATGAATGATTATTTTTGTCTCTATGCATGGGACGTATATTTATGAGAACTGGAAATGAAATTCTTGTGGTCTATTAAAATGATGGAAATAAATGATTATGATAAACTAATGAACTCACCAACCTTTTGGTTGACACTTTAACGCATGTTTATTCTCAGGTGTTAAAGAAATCTTCCGCTGTGCATTTGCTCATTTTAAAGATATTACTTGGAGTCTTTCATAGCATATTTCGAAGAACGTTGCATTCAAGTCATTGAGTTCATCAAAGATTATTATTAAATCAATTTATAGTTGGATAGTGGATATTATGAAATGGTATGCATGCCTGTCAATTTTTGATGTAAAGAAAGTTTGTTTTTTAAAAACGAATGGAATGTTTGTAAAATGTATCATATAGAGGTCAAATACCTCGCAATGTAATCAACTATTGTGAATCATTTATAATGCATATGAACGGGTCCTTTCAGTTGGTATCAGAGCGGTGGTCTTAGCGAACTAGGTCTGCATTAGTGTGTCTAACTGATAAGTCGATAGGATGCATTAGTGAGTCTGGACTTCGACCGTGTCTGCATGTCAAAAGTTTTGCTTATCATTTTGTGTCGAAAATTAACTACTTATCATCCTCAGGAAATTACCTGCTTATCGTTTTTAGTCTAAGACACGTCTTGCTGCATTGATTGCATGAATAGTGTATAGACAAAAATTCATATCTTAGCATATCTACTAAATCATATCTTATCGTATCTGTTACTTTAAACTTTGCCTGACATATCCCGCAAAGTCCTCTGTAATCTACGAAATCTTATATATATATATATATATATATATATATTCTATGTAATTAGAATACCATCCGTTAACCAAAATCATTTCATATAAAAAAAAAAATCTTTTATCCAATCATACGAAATGGAATTCATCATCAGTTCAAGTCACTCAGATTCCAAAATGGAATCCTACTCAAGCACCAAAAGCAGTGTGACCGGAATAGATCAACCAATCAGTCATCACCTATTCTGGATGAATTGGGGATGGGTTCGTAGCCTCCTCAATCATTGGAGACAAGAAGAAGGTGATCCCTTCCATCCACCACATTGCCCTCTTGACGAAGAACCTGAAGCACTTACCAGCGAACCTATCCGAAACACCATTTTCTCGCTCATTTCCAGAGTATCTCATCACGATTATATATTACATCAAATTTTAGATTTTATTTATCCGCTCGTTCGAACCGACAATCACCCCGGTGTAATAGAAGAAGTCAACGAGCTTCGCGCTCGGGTAGTGGCTTTGGAGAATATGGTGCAAAGATTACAAACACCAGCAGCAGCATCAGCAGCATAACCAGTACCACCATCATCAACTCCAACAGTACCATTACCACCTCCAACCACAACCGCGTCGTAAACCTCAACTTCACAATCTGTCCCACGAGCATCAACGTCATACGCACCATAGATACCAAGGAGTACCAACAACAATAACTAACGAAGTATTAATTCATAACTTCATTTAAGAAACATTCCGCGGTGATTATGTAATCTCTAAAATCTTAGAGATTATCTAATCTAGCCCTAACCATAAATCAGTTAAGCGAACCAAAATCATAGAAGGAAGAGTAGAAACCCTGACAAAAATGGTGTGTGCTTAACAAGCTAAACTTGCTTTACCAACAGCATCAACAGTACCGTCAGCGTTACCAGCATCGTTAGTACAGTCAACATCTGAATCAACAACACCGATAACATCACAAACTCCGTCAGTTCAAGAATCACTGTGGACATCATTACGAATCAATAACGTGTATATTGTATCAACGAGTTATGAAGAATTAACTCATTCCCTCTGAAGAAATTATATGTATATATATATATATATATATATATATATATATATATATATATATATATATATATATATATATATATGTATTGAAATAAATCATTCCGTGCTAAGCTATTGTGTGTGAATCTTAACTACTCGGTTAATTCATATTACAAATATGCAATAATGTACGTCCTTCGGCCGCAACTTAACCAGCGTTAACTACAATCTCTGTCGCAATTCAACAAATTCCAATTCATAATAAATCAAGTATATATTTGATTTTACACTTTCATCATCGATGTACCCGAAACTTTTCAGATAACATCATTCGTACTTTGCGAAATTCACAAGAATTCCATGAACCGAACATCATACATCAACAAATAACGAAGTATTGATTCATAATTTCAATGTCATTAAAGAAATACTGCGTAAACGTTATGTACTTTTTAAAGCCTTTATGGATTATTCAATTCTAGTTTCAACTGTAAATCAAATGAGTTTAATTTAACATTAACTCATTAAATCTATGTTACATCTGAAGAAAATATACATATATATATTTTCATAAAGACTGTAATAAAATTCTTTTGTACAAAATATTAATTGTGAAATTTTTTTAACGGGTAGGTAATACCCGAGAGATATATAAATTCACAATTAATATGTTACATTCTTCGAATCTGAATCAGCAAATCATCCATTATACTCCCTACTTTCATAACAATATACATTCTTTTATAGAAATCAAAACAACCATACTCATTCAAAATTTAATTACATATTCTGATTTTAAAATCTCAAAATTCAACTTGAGATATGACCAAAATCATCACTCTTAGATCCTTACATCTTTCACAAGCTATATTTTGACTTCAAAACTGTGTTAGAACATCAAATGTATGTTAACGATTACAATCTGTGTTCAAACCCTTCAAAAATTTCTGAAGACACTTCGAATGATGAGCAATCGAGATGATGATCCAACTACATGTTACCCACAGTTATGTACCCGAAAAACTCTTGAAACCAAAGTAAAAGTTTAAACAACGTATCCGCGTCAGATTCTTTGGCATTTATTAGCAAAAATAACTTTGCGACTCCTATTCAAAGTAGCCAGTTTTGTCACAGCTCCAGCAAGTCAACTTCAACTTTTTAGTCAGACTAACCTTCTTATAACCTTGAGATATACACCATCGTTACCAGGGAACCTTTTACATTCCACCACATTATTAGCAGATGTACCAACAACTTCATTACCCTTTTGACTTTAGCCTCTCCAAAAAGTCATTATAATTATTCATTGAAACCCCATCATTTACTCATTCGCATCTTGTAATGAGAATTGCCATACGAATCATTGGGAATTAGCAATCAGTATTTTGAAATCTCGCAGCATGTCTACGCCAACAGTTATATGTGTATATATAACGTCTATCTTCTGGACTTAATTTGAATGTGAAGTTTCTGAAAAACACTCCGAACTACGAATTGGTCCTCCGAAAATGGAAAAAATGCTGATGAAGCAGCAAAAACTATAAACGACTTTAAATAGTAAAAGCTGGATGATAATGATGAAGTGTGCTGGCAAAGCGCAGAAAAAGAGAAGTTTTGGAACTGGAAAACGGATTATGCAAAGTAGGAAGGAGGCTGTAGACAAATTACAAAGACTGAACCTGACTTCAAAGGATCCAAATGATTCAGTATCTGCTGAAGTCATTAACGAATACCTTGCTCCTGACTTTAAACCCCTGCGGACAATATTCTTCATCATCCTCTGATATTAGAAATTCTAAAATATCATCATATCTTTTATTATAAATATCCTCCATATTTCTGAAGATATTTTCTTAATTTTTCTTATATGAAATCATTTACCTCTTCGCGCTATCTGTATTACATCATAAAAGAAACTATTTTAGTTTCTAAATTCTGAAACATTCAAGTTTAAGATAGGAATATTTTGAAGTAGTGTTGGGAACTGAAGCATGAATTAGTATAATATAATGACACTTGATCAATGTGATTATATTACAGTAAGTCATGCTGAGTTTCTAAATGGAACGTGATGATTCACAGATCATAACATCATCATGTGCCATGTTATACGACTCTTGTATTCTATGTAACCTCTAAAATATCAAGAAAATATTTCTTGATGATTCGGCCTTTTCCAAGGTATTCTAGTAATTTGACAAGTTAAGATCGTGGCATCACAATTTCCTTCCTAGAACATTAACAATGTTCATTCCGAAATTCATATATGTGAATTCTGGACCATTACAAGTGGTGCTTAATCGTAAGAAGAAGAAACGAATGGACAAAACACCGAAATAGAAATTGGGGTATAAATTACAGCAAATAAAAGAGAGCATTAATTGTGAATGATAATGATTATAGAAGACAGAAGCAGAGACTTTGAAATATAAGGGAACATATAAAGCCCTACGACAAACCAGAAATTATAAACCATATATATCGATGCATATAGCAATATAAAGACACGGGAGAACTAGAAACACTATAAACCCAAGAGTATAGTAGAAGTAAATAGATTCTTTCGACGGTAGATGAAAAAGAAGAATGACCGATATGAAAGTTAGAAGTATATCGAGAATTAGAACTAGATGGAGCATATTGATGAATACTTTAAAATATGAGTTGAGGGGGAAAGAATAGAAGGTGATGAAACATGACTAGGAACTTAGAAATCAACAGATTTAACTCACACAATGGCGGAATAAGTGAATCAAACCCTCTAGTTAATAGGTTAAGTTTTTTTTGATTAATTTAGTCAAACCACAACTAAATCAAGTGTGATTAGATCAACACCTAGAGCTATTATTCACAACCTGGGTGATTTGGACTGAGAGAGAATCGGAAGAGCTCACTAGATCTGAATGTGTGTAACAAATGAGAGGCTTAACCTAAAATGAAGAACATAAGACTTTATATACCCCTGCTGTTGAATCACCCATACGATTCATTCATCACACATACGAGTTGGCTTCATCAGCCGTACGGGTGATCACTCACTCGTGTCTTCTCATTTAGGTTGTAATTGTGACTTAGCTCAGCATCAACTGTGCGTATGAGCCTGTCAGCCGTACTAGTGAGGCTTCACTCGTACGTCTAACTAAGTTTAACATAGTTAAACATCTAAATCTCGTTCCTGCAGTTCCTGTAACCACATACAAATACGGATAGGATAATAACGAGCAATCATGGTAGCCTGTAAACTATTGTACCTGCAATGGACATGGGTAGATGTCTAGGGACTTGCATAAAATGCATCAACAGAAGGTGTGAGTTGTAAGGAAACGAAGGAGGTGAATTTCACTCTTCTATGTTAGCTTCATTCGTACTCGTCATATAAATGGACTGTTTATCCAAATTATTCGCTGATGATAAAACTCTAATTTTCAGCCCGTATGCATCATGAAAACATAGTTATTATCATTCACGGCCTTTCCACTCAAATTTCGGGACAAAATTTCTTTAACGGGTAGGTACTGTGACAACCTGGAAATTTTCAACCAAATTTAAACTTTAATCTTTATATGTTTCCGACACGATAAGCAATATTTGTTAAGTTAAATTTCAAGAATTTTAAACTATGTTCATACATTCATTCAACCTCGACCAAGTTCCAAACGATTCACGAACCATTAAACGAATATGATTATATATGTATATGTGTATATATATTATAACTTGAAACGTAAACAAAATATTAGATTAAATACTTTATATGATTTTATCTGTTTCAAAATGTTTATCAATGGAATTAGAAGATAAGATCAAATGATTGAATTATCAGATATATTGAAATTATGATTACAAGTCTCTGTTGAAAGGCCCACGTTGAGTTGAGAAATCTTTCCATTTTAACAATATTCAGAAAATGGTAAAGTGATTTATAAATAAGAACAAATTGTCAATCATTGAGAACTAGACAAAGGATAGTGGAAGATTGAATCTCATAAAGACTCGATTTATCTATTTAGTTTCAAACGAACAAAAACGTTTTCAATTTAAAAAGAACTTTATTATTAAAACGTATATAACTTTTATAAATATCTAGAACCACTTTTGACAACTCATTACTTAACTTGTATGATAAAGATAACAATATTTATATTTTATTTTATTAAATATATATAACGATTTAAATTAATATTATATATATTTATACGCGTATTATACGTAAATAGTTTTATACTTTTACTATACTTAAACTTTACCTTTACTTTATTTTTACTTTACTTTAACTTTAATAATTCACTTTAATAATTCATACTTTAATAATTCACTTTAATAATTCATACTTTAATAATTCACTTTAATAATTCATACTTTAATAATTCACTTTAATAATTCATACTTTAATAATTCACTTTAATAATTCAAAAATCTATTATAAATAGAATTCAATAGGTTTCATTATTTCATAGAAACTTGAAAATATTTTTCTCTAAACTCTCTCAATCGATTTACATATATATATTTACTCCGTATTATTTCAAGATATTATTAGTATACATAAAATATTATGACGAAGTGCTGTCCGATTAAGAACTTTTCCTTTAGATATCGAATGGTTTCGATGAACGGATTAGAAGTTATAATCAATTGAATTTTCGATATTTTTATTAAAAATGATTATTATTATCGTCGTTTTTATCATCGTTCTAGTTTTATCTTATTATTATCATTATTATTATCTTTATCAATAAAAGGGATTTATCATTAAAAATTGTTATTTTTTTTATTATTACTATCGTTATTATCGTTAAATTTATAATTAGATTATTATTATTATCCAATTATTATTATTATTATTATTATTATTATTAGTATTATTATTATTATTATCATTATTAATATATATATCATTATTTAAAAATGGTTATTGTTATTGTTATTATTATTATTACTATATTATCATTAAGATAATTATTAGTATTATCGTTAATAATGTTATAGTAACTATCATTATTAATATTAGTG
The DNA here is from genome assembly GCF_046630445.1 of Rutidosis leptorrhynchoides. NCBI lineage: Eukaryota > Viridiplantae > Streptophyta > Magnoliopsida > Asterales > Asteraceae > Rutidosis > Rutidosis leptorrhynchoides. The sequence continues at coordinate 159,009,545 of NC_092342.1, forward strand.
TAATTAAAACAAATATTTGTAACACCTAATTATTTTGATTACTATTATTATCATTATTATGAACACGATATAAAAGTCGATTAAAAGCTATTAAACGAAACGATTAGGAAATAATGAGTAAGAGTATCATGATAAAATTAAAATATTATAAGATATTGATTTAGATAAAATTATCGTTCTTATTATTTTTATCATTACTATTATTATTAAAAGTATCGTTAGTATTAAAACTATCATTTTAACAAAAATTATCATTTTAATAGAAATGTCATTGTTACTATAAAATATCATTATTATTATTATTTTAAATAGAATTATTATTTTAAAGATAATATTAAAAATTATCGTAAATATTAAAGTTATCATAATTAGAATTATCATTTTATCATAATGTCATCTTAGTAATTATAAATATTGATATTTTTATAATAATAATTATTACAAAATAATACAACTTTTACTTACTATCATTATAGATATTATTTTATCAAATAAATATGTGATACAAACATATTTTACTACGTATAATAACTTACTTTAATAATACCTATCATATTATCTTTATGATATTAAATGAACCTTATAAATTTTATTACTTAATATATATAAAAGTATATTTTATTATATAAATTTAATATAAAATTTTATTTATTAATAAATAAATTATATTATTTACTCTAATAAATCTTTTAAAAATATTTAAAAATATAAAACGACGATATTTAAACTATATATTAATCATGTATAGATTTTTGGAAATTATTTTGAGTCAAATTTACTTTTGTTGACTTTTGCATATTAGTCTCGAGCATTAGGATTGTGGTACACTATGACTTGACCTAATTTGTTAGACAAATATTGACCAACACATATAAATATATAATTAATTTAGGTTCGTGAATCCGAGGCCAACCTTGCACTTGTTCAATGACGTTATATGTATTTTTACTACGAAATACAGCATGGTGAGTTTCATTTGCTCCCTTTTACTATTTACGTTTTTGGGCTGCGAATACATGCAAATGCTTTATTTACTGTTTTAAAATATTTATATGCGTGAGTTTCATTTGCCTTTTTACCCTTTATATTTTTGGGACTGAGAATACATGCGCTTTTATAAATGTTTGACGAAATAGACACAAGTAATTGAAACTACATTCTATGGTTGAATTATCGAAATCGAATATGCCCCTTTTTATTAAAGTCTGGTAATCTAAGAATTAGGGAACAGACACCTTAATTGACGCGAATCCTAAAGATAGATCTATTGGGCCTAACAAACCCCATCCAAAGTACCGGATGCTTTAGTACTTCGAAATTTATATCATGCCCGAAGGAGGATCCCGGAATGATAGGGGATATTCTTATATGTATCTAGTTAATGTCGGTTACCAGGTGTTCACCATATGAATGATTATTTTTGTCTCTATGCATGGGACGTATATTTATGAGAACTGGAAATGAAATTCTTGTGGTCTATTAAAATGATGGAAATAAATGATTATGATAAACTAATGAACTCACCAACCTTTTGGTTGACACTTTAAAGCATGTTTATTCTCAGGTGTTAAAGAAATCTTCCGCTGTGCATTTGCTCATTTTAAAGATATTACTTGGAGTCTTTCAGAGCATATTTCGAAGAACATTGCATTCAAGTCATTGAGTTCATCAAAGATTATTATTAAATCAATTTATAGTTGGATAGTGGATATTATGAAATGGTATGCATGCCTGTCAATTTTCGATGTAAAGAAAGTTTGTTTTTTAAAAACGAATGCAATGTTTGTAAAATGTATCATATAGAGGTCAAATACCTCACAATGTAATCAACTATTGTGAATCGTTTATAATGTATATGAACGGGTCCTTTCACCACGGACTCTTAAACTCAAAAGAATAATTATTTAAATAATCAAAAACCACTTCTAAAATTTGTCAACAACACGGGCTCTTAAACTCAAAAGCATTTATATTATAAAAAGGTATAAAAGTAGGTGATGACTCACAATATGAAACTGTTTGAAAAACTTAGAATTGCAAGTGATTTTTAACTATTTTTAACTACCATGTAATGCACGGGCTCCATACAGTAACTATTTTATAAAGTGTTAGCAATTTAATAATTTTATCATTTATTAACATTTTATTGAAAATATAGCTCTAAAGAAATACTCCATAATTGTTTGATAAACTCAAATGATTTTGCATGGTTATTTACTCATCCGTACAATGCATGTGCTTTAAAACCTAGTGTGTGTGTGTGTGTGTATATATATATAATATGTCCGAAAAACTTGATGAAAATGTGTGTTTTCATCAAACTTTGAAAATAAATAATTATATGGCCGAGTGACATATATTGAGAACTAGTTAGTGGGTTTTGTAGCTTCTCACGAGGGCTTTACAACGAGCTAAAGTGTGTTCAAAACGGATTAAAGGTGAATGAGATATCGAATCTCAAAGTTTCTTGTTCGGCGCAAAACTAAAAGGGATTATATGTTGTCCCACATCGGTATGGGAGTAAACCTAAAGTTATAGTTAACGCTATAAATAGGAGCCTTTAGAGTTTTCACGAGCACACCAAAAATCATATAACATTCTTATACGGTCTGAGTTTTTCTCTCAGCCGCAATAAGGTCTCCCCGTTCTGGTTACCTTTCAGGCAGGTGTTCAAGTCCGGCAGTACCCTGGGAACAGACGAAGAATCTGTTTAAGAGAATTATATTAAACACAAGCACGGTTCAACCATCAATTCAGTAAGATCATTCTATTCTTTTGTTCTTATTATGGTTATTTATTATACATATTTTCTATCTCATTATTACGTTTGTAATAATATGTATAATTGTTTCAGTTTCGTATATATTTTACCTACAAATTTAAACAGATTCAAGTTCCCTTGTACAAAAATGAGTTATACTTATGAATGAATAATGAATGAAAAATGTTATACAACTATTATTTTTTGGGTAAAGGGTTTACCCCGATAAATATTATTAAAAATAATAAAAGAATGATACAAAGAGTAACAGCTGCTACTAGCACACCTAGCAGCCCAGCGAAACAACCAACTAGCTACACTACACAATGAGTACAACTAGAACAAAACCAAACCAAAAGACACGACTTAAATGTGCCAATCGGCCCTCAACTGATCAACTTGACTAGCCGGCTTAAAACTGATGGACATCAACTTTAAACGAACATTTGATCTGATTATCTCGAACAGCTGGTCCACTGTTTTACATTATCCATTAAATATCCGCGAGTTCCTCTCTTGCCAAATGCAAAAAACTGAAGCCGCGAAACAAAGTTTCGCCGCCACCACCACTTTAGACGAGTTACGACCTGCAATAGGAGTCAACGCATCTCTACAACTCTTCCATCCATTACTACGAAGGGGCACCTGAATACAACCACGGACTTTATTCCACACTTGTGACGTGTACGAACATTCAAAGAAAAGATGAGCATGCGAGTCCATATTATCGTTACAAAACCAACATTTTAAAACTAGATGAGCACGGAGATTCCATGGCTTCAACTTATCTTGAGTCTTGAGACGTTCACCCATAACTAACCACAAAATGAAAGCATGTTTCGGGATACAATGGAAATTCCAAACAACATTAAACCAAGGAAATTTCTCAGCATGAGGCCGAATGGATTCCCAAACTCGAGCCACTGAGCACGAATGAAGATTATCTCTATCCTTCTAACACAGCTTATCAACATTATTATTTAACGAAGATGTATCAATATTTAAAAGGGCTGGATGTCTTTGGCGAAGCTGCAGCCACCCACTTGATAAACATAAATCACGAACAGAAGCTGAGATTGACAAACACGTTTGCTCTATATCTTGAGTGGATAGAAAATCAATCAATGGACCACTAGATGCCCAGGAGTCAAACCACGCAGAAACATCATTGCCATTCCTTATTTGAAACACGAAGTATGGTCGGACCAGAGATCTAATCTGCAGTAGTTTTCGCCAACTCCAAGAAGCAGTTACTGAAATAGGTACGTCCCATAAACTATAATTTGCAAGTTTATATGTATGGATCCATTGCATCCATAACGACTCTTTACATGACATGATTCTCCATAAATGCGAAGTCATTAGCACCATATTCCAAAATTTCAACCTTTTAATACCAAGACCGCCCTCATCTTTTGGAAGACATACGTCATTCCATTTGACTTTCGCATTACCCCGTTGTAAATTGCCTTGACACCATAAAAATCCACGGAGAAGCTTTTCGATTTCATTAATGATAACTTCCAGGAGAACTGAAATAAAGCTGCATCGCTGTAAAAACTGAAATAATCAATTGAACTCTACCCGCAAACGAAAGAAATTTGTTCTTCTAGTCATTAATCTTATTTCGGACTCTATCTACTAGCACCTTGCAATCACAATAAAGTAATCTAGAAGAAACAAGAGGAACACTAAGGTATCTGACCGGGAGAGACCCTTCTTCAAATTGCAAAGTCGCCAAAATAGAGCTTTTTATATTAGTTCGTACATTTGCAAAGAAAGTAAATCTCCAGGTCTGGACGGTCTTACATTTGTGTTTTTTAAAGAATCATGGGATATTATTGGTGCGGATGTGACTCAGGCGGTTAACGATTTTTTTCGGAACGGGCAAATGTTAAAAGAGATTAATATACGATTATCACCCTTCTTCCGAAAGTTCAAACCCCTAGCAAGGTCACTGGTTTTCGTCCTATTTTATGTTGCAGTGTATTGTATAAATGCATTAGTAAAATCATCTCAAATAGGATTAAAGCGAGCCTGGAGGAAGTGGTTAGTAGCAACCAATCGGCATTTATTCCGGGTCGTCAAATCGCTGATAATGTTCTTCTGACGCAAGAGCTAATGAGGGGTTATCATCTCAATAGGGGTACTCCTAGATGCGCCTTTAAGGTTGATATTCAGAAAGCCTACGATACACTTAATTGGAATTTTTTGGAGGAGATTCTTATTTGCTTTGGATATCCTAAGAAGATGATCAAATGGATTATGGCTTGCGTCACCTCAACCTCTTATTTTATTTGTGTGAATAGTGACTTACATGGTTTCTTTAAGGGTAAACGGGGATTGAGACAAGGTGATCCATTGTCTCCGTATTTATTTACTCTTGTGATGGAGGTGCTTTCATTGATGCTAAAGAGAAATGTTTCGATGTCAAATGGATTTCTTTATCACCCTAGATGGCACAAGATGAATATAATTAATCTATGTTTTGCAGATGATCTCTTTATCTTCTCATACGGTAATATGGCTTCAGTTATTAAAAAATCTCTAACCGAATTTAAAGAGTCCTCGGGTTTATCTGCTAGTCTTCCGAAGAGTACCGTTTTCTTTGCAAATGTTATGCAACTATTATGAACATACGTGTATTCCCGTGTACAAACTTTTTGCTTACTGTATAATTTACGTTATAGATATTGATCGATTATGGTTTCCGAATTTATAAGATGATAAAACATATTGTCCTTTATTATGATTATATATTATTATATTAAATGTTATATAAATATTATATATAGATCCAGGGCCGGTTTTAAGAATTTAAGTGCCCTGAGCGAGGTGAAAAAAAAAGCCCCTAGACCCTAACGAATGATACAAGTCATTTAAAAAATGACAACTAACTTCATATCAATAAACATAAAAAATAGCGTTTGAAAATTTTTCTTGAACCTCATTCATATATTTCACATCGATTATACATTTACAAACTATCAAACTTGTTACATAGTTTAACTTGTAATATCACCTTACCACGTACTTGGTGAAAAAAAAGGCCCCTAGACCCTAACGAATGATACAAGTCATTTAAAAAATGACAACTAACTTCATATCAATAAACATAAAAATAGCGTTTGAAAATTTTTCTTGAACCTCATTCATATATTTCACATCGATTATACATTTACAAACTATCAAACTTGTTATATAGTTTAACTTGTAATATCACCTTACCACGTACTTGTCTCTAGTAAATTTTAATAACTTAACGAAGGTTACAATGATAATTTATTAGTTCTATTAGCATTTAAGTCGCAAAAGAATTCACGTGTAAGACATTAAAAGTCATCTAAATTGAAGGCTTGTGTAGTTAATTTAAAATAATGATCGAAAAATATATTAATGAATTCAATACGAAATGACGATTAGTTAATGAAGTACAGTGAATTATATTCCTACATAGAGCAGAATATATAGTTTTCTATGGGATTTAATCCTTAGTCACAAATAACTTATATACGGTTTTGGTATTATTGGGCTGAAGTATCTTACAATTTATATACGGTTTTGGTATTATTGGGCTGAAGTATCTTACAACTTAACAGATGCAATATTGTTGGGATAGTTGAGCCCACCTACGGTAACCCACTTTCATCACTTATGGATCGTTCTGCCTGTCAGCCTGGTACATTAGATTTCATGGGCCCCTAAAACAAATGGGCCCTGAGCAAGTGCACACTTTGCTCCCCCATTAGGCCGGGCCTGTATAGATCTTAATCTTAATGATTATATTCAGATCATGGTGTTAAATTGTTTGTAAAACATGCTGATAGTACCAAAGGCCATTCGCTTGATGGTATCGTGGTGGCCCTTTTAACTAAGAGGTTGAGGGTTCAAGTCCCGTCGTGAAGATATTTCATGGATTAATATAAATATTCGTGTAAAGTGTGTGTGAGATTTTCTTTCAAAAATAAAAACATGCTGATAGTTTCATAAATTAATATATATGTTGCTGAATATATTACGATCATTGTTAAATTATTTATTATTATTTATTAGGATCATTGTTAAATTATTTGTGGACTTTACTTATTATGTTTGATGGAAAATTGTGTGTATTTTTAAATTTATAAACGCAGCAGGACGATCAAAAAAATAAATATATTTTCATTCGTTAACAAACATCTTTTATTAACTTTAAAATAAACATCATTTATTTTATTAAAAACTTTCACACGATTAACGGTTCCCAGCATGATACAATTACACCACTAATAATTGTAAATAATTCACAAGAAGGAATTAGATATACCTTTAGTTAGCGAGGTCCATGTCTTTAGCAAGTGATCACCACATATAGATTGAAACGAGTGTCCAAAGTAGAACACATCCACAGATAGTCCACAAAGCACGTCAAACAAATACCGGAGACCGCTAGATCTTGAATCACCAAATAAAGAAAACACTTGTTGTAACGACCCGGATTTTTTTGATCGTTTTATACATATGAGATTAATATTTACATAAGTTAAACATTATCAACATGATAAGCAATCCAAATTGTTGAGTCTTGTGTTTTTAAAAAGAGTTTTACACAGCGTTTGACCGCCCAATTTGATCGATGATATCACGAACTATATAACATACGATAATTATATGGTTGTGTACATATACGTATTTATACATATTTAACATGATCTAAGGATGGTTTAACATATCATTGTGTACTAATAACAATGAGTTATAAGTATACTTTGAGAATACTAACTTAAGTTTTCAAAACGGTAACTATACGTTACGTTCTTTGACATATATACCTATAATCTATAATGCTTATACAAGTATCGTATAAATACTTATTTAATCACTTTTAAAGGGCTTAAATACATAAAACAATATAAGTATATTCACAAAAGATAGTTATATTTGAATTCTCGTTCCGTTTTCTCAAGATTTCTACACGTATACCTAGGGTATATGTACCCATATTATACACAGCTTCTAGATGTATTTACTATTGATAAATACCAATTATTAGACCTCAATTATCTGCTCTTAGCAGCCTTGATTAGTCAACAACATGTGGGATCAAGTAGGAAGACTTATGAGCTAAAAATCAAAACTTAAAATCTATATATACGTACATATACACGTTTACATATACATACATATACTTCCATATCAACTTTATTTCAAGATAAATGATCTTCTAAACTCTCTAATCTTCAACCTTCAAGTGTTATTCAAGGTATTCATAAGTTTTTAACTTCATAATCAAGGTAAAACTATGTTTAAACTTTGTTTCAATTCATGTAAGTTAATTATCTTAAATCAAGATATAAACTTACTTACAAACTTTGTTTCTTTCATGATTTCACTTCTTAATGTTCCAAGTCATCAAGAACAAGTTCATATCTTGTTTATTCAGTAACTTTCTTCATCATACTTGAGGTATAACCTTTGTTCATCATCTTGTTCAATTATAACTATCTTAATAAGAATATACAAATCATAACAACAAGAACATAGTTTGAATGATTTCAAACTTGTTCGCAAACTAAATAGATCCTTCTAACTTGAATTTTAAAAAACTTCAAGACCTGAATTATATCATAATGATATGCTAACTTAACAAGATACAACTTGATTTTAAAAAGAACACATTAAAACTGAATCTACATCGTTGGAGTGCAACCGGGGGCTGTTTTGGGTTGGATAATTAAAAACCATCTTAAACTTTGAATTGGAAGTTTATATTCTGGAAAAATGATATTTCTTATGAATATGTTAATATATAAAAATCTCATGGTGTAACTCAAAGTGTAAGTATTTTTGTAAAAATGATCATCTAGATGTTGTTTTTACGACGGAAATGATCACTTTCATAAGATTCACCAAAGTTTGGCCTATAACATGTGATTTCGAATGCAAACCAAGGTATTTACAGTTCATATTCATATATAATGGCTCGATCCAAGGAATTGGCAGGTTGAACCAACAAAAACGGAGTTGTATTGAAGAAACTACGACTAAAACAAAATCGGGTATCCGAAGCTAGTTTATCTACGAAAATAATTTGACTAAAACCAAACTAATCATATCTTGGCTAATTAACATGATATTTTATATATATTTACTCATGATTTGATTTTATATATTTCAGGACCACCCGTAAACAATACGAGAAGATTAATTATAAGACCTCATGATTGTACGCAACACGTCATTTGACAACACGGTACTTTATGTACACAACACGTCATTTGACAACACGGTACCATGGGTCGATATTAATTCCGATCAATACGAATACGATGGGGTCTTTATTTATTTTATTGAACAACTAATTGTGGACTACTAACATCGAACTGCTAACTACGGACTATTAGATATTGAAAGTATTATAAGTATACATGTAATGATTATTTGAAAAGAAAATATGTTGATATATTATATATGGTTAGGTTCGTGATATCTATCGGAGACCAGGTCGGGTTATATATCTTCAAAGCAAAAGTGAGTATATAGTCCCACTTTTAAACTCTAAATATTTCGGGATGAGAATACATGCATTTTAAGATTTACGTTATGGACACAAGTGATTAAAAATATATATTCTACATTGAGTTGTACCACTGGCATATTTCCCTGTAACTTGGTAACTACTATTTACATACGGTATTGTAAACGCGAATCCTGTTGATAGATCTATCGGGCCTGACAACCCCAACCGGACTGGACGACCAGTATTTAACGGTTGCACAGTACTTCGTTTTGGTGACTACACTTGGTACGGTGTAGTGAGATTTCATAATAAAGAGAATATGCGACGTTGATTAAATGTTAAGTATGGTTATCAAGTGCTCAACCACTTAGAATATTTTTATTAAAACGTTTATGTATATTAAATCTTGTGGTCTATATTTATAACGCTGCTAGCATTAAACCTATATCTCAGCAACTTTATGTTGACGATTTAAGCATGTTTATTCTCAGGTGATAATTAAAAGCTTCCGCTGCATTATGCCGAATTTAAGCAGGATTTGGAGTATGCATATTTGTGTCAAAAATAAAACTGCATACCGAAAGATTTGTAATGTGAAATATGTTAGAAATCGTATTGTTATTATCAAATGTAAAGTTTGTAAGAGTAAGATTATCGCTAAACGATAATCATTATTATGTTGTTTAAGCCTTTGGTTATAATAAAGGTTATGGGTTGTATCAAAAAAACATATGCAGATTTTGAAAAATGTCACATATAGAGGTCAATACCTCGCAATGACACCAATAAGTACGTGACATTTATAATCGATATGAACGGGACGTTACAGGTGGTATTAGAGCGTTGGTCTTAGAGAACCAGAAAATTTGCATTAGTGTGTCTTATCGAGTTTGTTAGAATGCATTAGTGAGTCTGGACTTTGACCGTGTTTGATTTCGAAAACTATTGCTTATCATTGTTGGTTAAAAATTAATATGTAAATATTATGTGGTACTAACGTGGTAGTTGTTGTGTGATAGATGTCTGGTTAAAAATTTGTTATCACGTTCAGCGACTCCGAACCAGAATTCCCAGATAGTGTTCCAGTCATTAACCTATCCGACTATGAAAATGACACCTTTGGGGAAGACTCACAATTTTCGGATGAATCATTTGAAGAGGGACCGGAAAGTGATCCTGAGGAGGAAGAAATAGAGGAAATTACGAAAGACAAGTTCGAACTAGGAAAGAAATGAAAGGCTACTGAATTGGAAAATCCAAATCCCGAGTTTAGTGAGGATGTTGTGGCACCAACTTCACCAAATACTACCACCCCTATTCCCGCTGTTCCTATTAGTTCTATCCCTGCATTCAGTTCTTCGGCCCCTCAGCCAAAACGCAGGGAGATAACCCGGATAAGCGTTAAGCGATTTTTTTGAACACAAACGTTTTGGGTTAAATGATGCACTGTTGTTTTAAACCATGGGATCATATAACGTTTTGTATAATATTACTAGTGTGGTTTGCTTAATGTTTGATGTAAGATAAGCATATGTAAAATAGTGAAGTGTGAAATGCAATAATTTTCCATGGTGGAGTATTATTTGGATGGTGGTAATTAATTTCCGTACTAAGCTATTAAGTATGAACTTTAACGGGTAGGTACTACCCTAGATATAATTATAAAACGCTAATAGGAAGAAAAAGCTTTTATAATAATAACTGGTTCATATTATTAATAAGCTAGGATGTACTGTAAATACATACTACATCTGTAATATTCTATGTGAATAATTATTTTTTTTTTCATTCTTATTGAAGAATATGGCGCGATTGAACCGAATGACGGAACAAGAAATCGAGGAACTCATCAATCAGCGAGTGAACAATAGAATGTTATGGGTCAAGGCTGCAAGAGGTGCTGCAGTTAACCCAAATCCTCGTGTGGGATGCACCTACAAAACTTTTTAAGGTTGCAAGCCCTCATCATTCAGTGGAACAGAAGGACCGATCAGTTTAACCCGGTGGATCGAAAAGATTGAGTCTGTGTTTAAAATCAGTGGTTGTATTGAGAAGGACATGACCAAGTATGCATCGTGCACCTTACAGGATAGTGCACTCACGTGGTGGAAAAACTATGTGAAGGCCATAGGAGGAGATGTAGCTTATGATACTCCATGGGAAGAATTCAAAACAATGCTAATCAACGACTATTGTCCAAGGAACGAGGTTAGGAAGTTGGAAGCTGAATTACAAAGCCTGAAAGTTGTTGGTACTGAACTCACCAACTACAATCAGTGATTCATGGAATTAGCTTTGCTATGTCCCGAATTGGTACCAATCGAAGAACGGAAGATAGAACTGTACAAAGATGGTTTGCCTAAAAATGTCAAGGCAAATGTTACAGCATCGAAACCCAAGACTATTCATGAAGCCATCACCATGGCAAACGAGTTGATGGACCAGATTATTCTGGATAAGAACACCGATGTCAAGACATCGGAAAACAAAAGAAAGTGGGAAGGTAATCATCAACAATCCAACAAGAAATAAGAAACCACGCAAGGTGCGGGTAGTGGTTCAAGCTCAGGTTACAAATGACGAAATCCTTTATGTAACAGATGCCACAAACATCACTCTGGTTATTGTAATGTGGTGTGCAACAATTGTAATCGAAGGGGTCATCTTGCTGAAGATTGTAGGATTCCCGTTACAAATACAAATGGCACCAAGACTCCTGCCACCAATGCAAATAGAACTGCCCTGGCCACTGTTACTTGTTATGGGTTCGGGAGACAGGGTCATTATAAGAGCCAGTGCCTGAATCCAGAGAAAAATAACGGATCTGCACGTGGAAGAGCATTTATTATTAATGCTAGAGAGGCGTGTGAAGACCAGGAGCTTGTTACGGGTACGTTTACCATTAATAACTTATCAACATCTATTATATTTGATACTGGTGCCGATAGAAGTTACGTGTGTAGAGACTTTTACGCTAGATTGAATTGTTCATCATTACCTCTAGATGCTAAGTACATGATTGAGTTAGCTAATGGTAAACTAATTAAAGCCGATAAAATTTGCCGTGATTGTAAAATAAATTTAGCCGGAGAAACGTTTAAAATTGATTTGATACCGGTAGAATTAGGAAGTTTTGATGTAATAGTCGGCATGGACTGGATGTCCAAAATAGGAGCTGAAGTTGTGTGCGCCAAGAAGGCAATTCGCATTCCTCGTAAGGATAAAACGCAAGTAATGATTTATGGAGAGAAGAGTAACTCAAAGCTAAAACTCATTAGCTGTTTGAAAGCCCAAAAGTGCTTGAAGAAAGTGGAAGCGAAAGAAAAAGAGAAGTGCATCAACGACGTGCCTGTGGCAAGAGATTTTCCTGAAGTCTTTCCGGAAGAGTTGTCGGGATTACCTCCATTTAGATCTGTAGAATTTCAAATAGATCTAGTACCAAGAACTGCACCAGTGGCTCATGCTCCATACAGACTTGCACCATCTGAGATGAAAGAGTTACAAAGCCAGTTACAAGAATTACTGGACGGTGGTTTCATTCGACCGAGCACTTCACCGTGGGGAGCTCCGATTTTATTCGTCAAGAAGAAAGATGGATCCTTCCGAATGTGTATAGATTACCGTGAATTAAATAAGTTAACTATCAAGAATCGGTATCCACTACCGAGAATTGACGACTTATTTGATCAACTTCAAGGATCATGTGTTTACTCGAAAATCGACCTAAGATCGGGCTATCATCAACTACGCGTCAAAGAAGAAAATATTCCAAAAACTGCTTTCCGGAAATGCTACGGTCATTACGAATTTTTGGTCATGCCGTTTGGATTGACGAATAGCTGTATTCATGGACCTCATGAATCGAGTTTGTAGTCCATATTTAGATAAGTTTGTTATCGTTTTCATTGACGATATTCTCATCTATTCCAAAAATGAGTAAGAGCATGAGCAGCATTTAAGGTTGGTATTAGAATTGTTAAGAAAAGAACAGTTATACGCCAATTTTTCTAAGTGTGCTTTTTGGTTGAAAGAAGTGCAATTTCTTGGCCACGTTGTTAGTAGCAAAGGAATTCAGGTTGATCCAGCTAAAATTGAGGCCATTGAAAAATGGGAGACTCCTAAGACACCAACACAAATACGTCAATTTTTGGGCTTAGCCGGTTATTATAGAAGGTTTATTCAAGATTTTTCCAAAATAGCTAAACCATTGACAGCGTTAACGTAAAAAGGAAAGAAGTACGAATGGACCTCTGAACAGGAGAGTGCATTTCAATTACTGAAGAAGAAGTTGACTACGGCGCCTATTTTATCGTTACCTGAAGGGAACGATGATTTTGAGATATATTGTGACGCTTCGCGACAAGGTTTTGGTTGCGTCCTTATGCAACGAAAGAAAGTTATTGCGTACGCATCCTGACAATTGAAGATTCATGAACGAAATTATACGACGCATGATCTAGAACTGGGAGCAGTAGTGTTTGCATTGAAGATATGGAGACACTACTTATATGTGGTTAAATGCACTGTGTTTACCGATCATAAAAGCCTTTAACATATTTTCGATCAAAAACAGCTGAACATGAGGCAATGTAGGTGGGTCGAGCTGATAAACGACTATGATTGTGAGATTCGCTATCATCCCGGGAAAGTGAATGTAGTGACCGACGCTCTAAGCAGAAAGGAACGAGAGCCAATTCGAGTACGAGCGATGAACATAAAAATTTGCATGAATATCAACTCACAAATCAAAGAGGCTCAACGAGAAGCTCTTACTAAGGAAAACATTGGAAATGAAATAATGAAGAAATATGAGAAGCAACTCGTTATACAGGAAGACGGAATTCGATATTTTGCAAAACGTATTTGGGTACCAAAGTTGGGTGGATTAAGGAAGTTGATATTGAACGAGGCACATAAGATAAGAAACTCGATACATCCTAGAGTTGGAAAGATGTATCAAGATCTTAAGATGCATTATTGGTGGCCTAATTTAAAGACAGACGTTGCAACATATGTCGGGGAATGTTTAACTTGTTCCAAAGTCAAAGCAGAACACCAGAAGCCGTCAGGGTTACTTCAACAACTAGAAATCCCAGAATGGAAGTGGGACGGTATTATCATGGATTTTATCACAAAGTTACCCAAGACTGCATGGGGTTATGACACCATTTGGGTAATAGTTGATCGTCTCACCAAATCTGCACATTTCTTGCATATAAAAGAAATGGATAGAATGGAGAAACTATTACGATTATACATAAAGGAAATTGTTTCAAGGCATGGAATACCTATTTCCATTATATCCGATCGTGATAGTAGATTTACATCAAAGTTCTGGCAATCACTACAGGAGGCCCTGGGAACTCGTTTGGATATGAGCACCGCATATCATCCGCAAACTGATGGGCAGAGTAAAAGAACAATTCAGACTCTTGAAGACATGCTCAGGGCATGTGTGATCAATTTTGGAAACGGATGGGATAAATATCTACCATTAGCAGAATTCTCGTATAATAATAGTTAGCATGCGAGCATTAAAGCTGCACCATTTGAAGCACTGTATGGAAGGAAGTGTAGATCCCCTATCTGTTGAAATGAAGTAGGAGATCGACGATTAACTGGTCCCGAGATCATACACGAAACTACTGAGAAGATAGTACAAATCAAGGAGAGATTGAAAACAGCCCGTAGTCGCCAAAAGAGCTACGCCGATGTCCGAAGGAAACCATTAGAGTTTCATATCGGTGACATGGTTATGCTAAAGGTGTCACCTTGGAAAGGTGTAATACGTTTCGTCAAAAGGGGTAAACTGAATCCAAGGTATGTAGGCCCGTTCAAGATCATTGAACGCATTGGACCGGTAGCTTAGCGACTCGAGTTACCATAACAACTCGCCGGAGTACATAATACGTTTCACGTTTCAAACCTTAAGAAGTGTCTTGCAAGGGAAGACCTCACCATTCCTTTTGAAGAAATCCAAGTCGACGAGAAACTACAATTCATAGAAGAACCATTCGAAATCATGGACCGTGAAGTTAAACAGCTCAAGCAGAGCAACATACCAATCGTTAAGGTTCGTTGGAATGCTCAAAGAGGTCCCGAGTTTACTTGGGAACGAGAGGATCAGATGAAACAAAAGTACCCACATTTGTTTCCCGAGAACGCAAAATAGGTACAACTTTAAAATTTCGGGACGAAATTTATTTAACGGGTAGGTACTGTAATTGTGATGACCCGGAGAATTTCGATCAAATTTAAACTTAATCTTTATATATTTCTGATATGATAAGCAAAGTATGTAATGTTGAGTCTAGAAAATTTTGAAACGATGTTCATATATCCAATTGACCTTTGACAATTTCCGACAATTCACTAACCATTATTTGTAAGTAGATAGATATAAATAAATAAGTAAATATATATATATATATATATATATATATATATATATATATATACACATATACATATATATATATATACATATACATATATATATATATACATATACATATATATATATATACATATACATATATATATATATACATATACATATATATATATATATATATATATATATATATATATATATATATATATATATATATATATATATATATATATATATATATATGAACACTATACTTAATTGATAAATATATGAATAGTATAATATATTAAAATGTATATTCAATACATGTTATGATATATATATAATCATTAAATATTACATAATTATAAATTGTAATATTAATATATGTAAATATATATAGTTATATATATGAACGTTACTGGTAAAATATTTATATATATATATAATATATATATATATATATATATATATATATATATATATATATATATATATTTAAAATTATTTAAGTAATATATTTAAGTATGTAGTAAAAACATGTTATGGAATAATTATAAATATTATTTTAGAATATATAAATATATATTTTAAAAACTTAGGATACATTATGTTTTATTTCTTAATGAATTTAATAACGGATATTTATATATTAACAAGTGTAAAGTAATATATGTAATTCATATATAGTTCTATACATAATTAATTGTACGAATATCGTAATTTATAAATATTATATAAATACTTATAATATTTCATTATATGTAAATAAATGGTGTATTAACATTAAATTATTATTAATATTATTAACATTATTATTAATAATTATTATTATCATTATTATTATTTGTATTATTATTATTAGTATTATTTTGATTAATTATTATTTTCTATTATTATAATTCTCAGCATTTATATTATTTCAAAATATATACTAATAATAATATTATTATTAATATATTTATTTATAACTACTAATTATTAATATTAATATTAAATATTAATTATAAATAGAATCTTGTACCAAATTAACTTTCTGCTTTATATCACAATCCACTGTTCTATTTCTTTGTTGTTATCTATAATCTGTTATCAATCTTATTCCAATTCTGTACATACCAAACAGATAGAGTTAAAAATCGATTGTAATCAGGATCAAGTTTTTATTCGTTTTATTTTTTTATTTTATTTGACTTTGTCTGATTGAGAATTTTGTAGTCACATTATTATATATAATCGATCCATTCAGGCTACAATACTGACAGCTCAAATCTCTTTCACTATCTCATTCGATTATAGGTATAATAAATTCAAGTTATTGAATTTAAATCAAAAATAAAGCTGGAACCCGTCGGTTATCTCTGTTTCTACTTCTTTTCAACAAAAGCTCGAATTATTAATGATTTTTAAAATCTATAAATGCAAGATTGTTAGGAATTGTCTAATGATACTGTCTCTAAGTTTTCAGGGCTCAATTTAATCTATTGCTTACGAATTTTGAAGTCAAACTTTTAAAATCAAAAAGTCAACCTTTGTTCTTCATCCAAATTCGAAATTTCTGTTTCAAATTGGGTTAAATTGATAATTGTTATAGTTTCTAGAAGTGATGTTTAACAAAATTTGTGTTGTAACTTTTGTATAAAATGATCACGAATATGAAAACCAATATTATTTTTTTTTTGTAAAACAGCGACGGGCGGGAAGCTTTTTTTTTATTTTTTATTTTTTGTAATCAAGAACATAACTATAGATTCTACCGATATTTTTTTTATAAGTCTTAAACAAAAATTAAACTCGCCATTTTAATAATTAAACTTTTCTATCCAATTTGTTTGTTGATGAAGAAGATGAACAGAATAAATGGGATTAAATAGAATTCGGTTAGGATATATTTGAATAAATAGAAATGGTGGAGTGGTTTTGAGTGTTTGCGGGTTAACTGGTGGTCACTGGTTCGAGTCTCAAACGGGACAATTCTTTTTAGACGAAATTTCTCAAGGGTATACACAAATACTTTTAGCTTTATTATCATTATTATTATCATTGTTATTATAGATTATAGATTGTTATTGTTATTGCTATTGTTATTATTATTATTATTATTGATTGAAATTATTATTATGTATTAGTATTATTATTAGTATTAATATCATTGTTATTATTATGATTATGAATATTATGAATATTATTATAATTTCTATAAAAATCATAAAATTTATTATTTATTCATTAAAAACTAATACTTGTATCATTTTATAAGTTATAATATTATTATAAGTATCATTACTAGTATTATAAGTATTATTAGTATTATAATTATCATTAATATCATTAGTTATCATTATTAATATTATGATCATAGTTAAAATTAAGAGTAATGTTATTATAATTATTATTATGATATTATGGACAACTAGTATATGTATTATCATTATTATTATGTAAACTTAGAAACGATGATTAGTATTAGTATTATTAAGAAAATGATGCAAATAATTATTATTTTCACTAATATTGGTATTTGTATCATTTTTATAATTACTAGTATTATTATAATTAACATAAGTATCATTGTTAACAATATTCTTATTATTATTAGTAGTATTATTAATATTAAATAAAGTTGTATTATTATTATTAGTAAATCGTTAATATCAAAACTATCGTTTTTAAACAAATAAATATTATGTACATAAAGTATATTTGTTACATATACTATAATTATATTAAAATTTCATATAACTATATATATCAAACCTATTAATATTATTTATATAAATATATACAAATAACAAATTATCGATTTTTAAATATAACATTAAACAAGTATGTATATAAATATAGATATATCAATAAAACTATACAAATATTAACTATTATGAATATATACACAAATTGAATATACATAATATATAAATTAAAGGTATAATAAGTAAATTTGTTCAGTTATGATTTTATGTTTTAATATATACATACAAATGATATAGGTTCGTGAATCCAAGGCCTACTCTGCATTGTTCAATGTTGTCATATGTATTTTTACTACAAAATACAGTACTGTGTGTTTCATTATTCCCTTTTTATATACATTTTTGGGCTGAGAATACATGCAAATGCTTTATTAACTGTTTTACAATATTTATATGCGTGAGTTTCATTATTCCCTTTTTATATACATTTTTGGGCTGAGAATACATGCAAATGCTTTATTAACTGTTTTACAATATTTATATGCGCGAGTTTCATTATTCCCTTTTTATATACATTTTTGGGCTGAGAATACATGCAAATGCTTTATTAACTGTTTTACAATATTTATATGCGTGAGTTTCATTGTTCCCTTTTTATATACATTTTTGGGCTGAGAATACATGCAAATGCTTTATTAACTATTTTACAATATTTATATGCGTGAGTTTCATTATTCCCTTTTTATATACATTTTTGGGCTGAGAATACATGCAAATGCTTTATTAACTGTTTTACAATATTTATATGCGTGAGTTTCATTATTCCCTTTTTATATACATTTTTGGGCTGAGAATACATGCAAATGCTTTATTAACTGTTTTACAATATTAATATGCGTGAGTTTCATTAATCCCTTTTTAAATGCTTTTGCAATATATATTTTTGGGACTGAGAATACATGCGCTGTTTTTATAACTATTTTATGAAATAGACAAAAGTAATTGAAACTACATTATATGGTTGAATGATCGAAATCGAATATGCCCCTTTTTATTAAGTCTGGTAATCTAAGAATTAGGGAACATACACCCTAATTGACGCGAACTCTAAAGATAGATCTATCCGGCCCAACAAGCCCCATCCAAAGTACCGGATGCTTTAGTACTTCGAAATTTATATCATGTCCGAAGGAGGATCCTGAAATGATGGGGATATTCTTATATGCATATTGTGAATGTCGGTTACCAGGTGTTCAATCCATATGAATAATATTTTTGTCTCTATGCATGGGACGTATGTTTATGAGAAATGGAAATATGAAATCTTGTGGTCTATTAAAATTATGAAATGATTATTTATGTTAAACTAATGAACTCACCAACCTTTTGGTTGATACTTTGAAGCATGTTTATTCTCAGGTACGAAAGAAATGTTCCGCTGTGCATTTGCGCATGTTATAGATATTACTTGGAGTCATTCATGGCATATTTCAAAAGACGTTGCATTCGAGTCGTCGAGTTTGTCATAACCCGACCTTAACCATAAGGACGAATACAATAACATATGATTTCATCGCGAGGTATTGACCTCTATATGCGACATTTTTCAAAAACTGCATTCGTTTTTACAATACAAACCATAGCTTTTATTATAAATACAAGGTTTAAACAACTTAATAATGATTATCCTTTAGTGATAATCTTAGACTTACAAACTTTACATGTGATAATAACAATACGACCTCCAACATATTTTACATTACAAATCCTCCGATATGCAGTTTTATTTTTGACACAAATATGCATACTCAAGATCTTGCTTAAATTCAACATGTTGCAGCGAAAGCTTTTAGTTATCACCTGAGAATACACATGCTTAAAACGTCAACATAAAGTTGGTGAGATATAGGTTTAATGCCGGCAGCGTTATGAATATAGACCACAAGATTTCATATATAAACGTTTTAATAAAAATATTCTAAGTTGTTGAGCACTTGATAACCATACTTAACATTTAATCAACGTCGCATATTCCCTTTATTATGAAATCTTACTACACCGTACCAAGTGTAGTCACCGAAACGAAGTACTGTGCAACCATTGAATACTGGTCGTCCAGTCCGGTTGGGGTTGTCAGGCCCGATAGATCTATCAACAGGATTCGCGTTTACAATACCTCATGTAAATAGTAGTTATCAAGTTACAGGGAAGTATGCCAGTGGTACAACTCAACGTAGAATATATATTTTTAATCACTTGTGTCCATAACATAAATCATAAAATGCATGTATTCTCATCCCGAAATATTTAGAGTTTAAAAGTGGGACTATATACTCACTTTTGTCTTGAAGGTATTTAACTCGACTTGGTCTCCGATATATATCATGAACCTAACCATATATATAATATATCAACATATTTTCTTTTCAAGTAATCGTTACATATATATATATATATATATATATATATATATATATATATATATATATATATATATATATATATATATATATACTTTTAATACTTTTAATATTTTCTTAGTCCGTAGTTAGCAGTCCGATGTTAGTGGTCCACAATTAGTTGCTTAAATAAAATAAATAAAGACCCCCATCGTATTCGTGTTGATCAGAATTAATCTTGACCCACGGTACCATGTTGTCAAATGACGTGTTGCGTACATAAAGTACCGTGTTGTCAAATGACGTGTTGCGTACAATCATGAGGTCTTATGATTAATCTTCTCGTGTTGTTTACGGGTGGTCCTGAAATATATAAAATAAAATCATAAGTAAATATATATTAAATATTATGTTAATTAGCCAAGATATGATTAATCCGATTTTGTCATAATATGATATATTACAGGTCTTGAAGTGTTTTTAAAAAATCAAATTAGAAGGATCTATTTAGTTTACGAACAAGTTTGAAATCACTCAAACTATGTTCTTGTTGTTAAAATTTTATAACACAAAATAAGATAGCTATATAAATATGAATCGAATAAGGTTATGAATAAGGTTACTACCTCAAGTTACTTGGACAAAGCTACTGGAAAAGATAAGAAAAATCTTGGAATCAAAAGAGTGGTGGAGTGGGATTGAAAGATTGGAAGTAATCTCCTTGAAATCGGATGACTATATTGATACGTTCTTGAGTAGGTAAATGAAGAGAGATTAGGGAGTAAATTAACTTGAAAGAAAATTGGAAATGAAATTGTATGTGTGTGTGTGCAAAATAGCATGATTATGGGATGGATATATAGGAGATTTAGTTTGTTTTCTTGCACAAAAGTCACACATGAGGTTAAATGGCTAGTTCCCACATGTAACATCATGTCTAGTGGCTGATCACTGAAGTTTATTGTTGGTATATACCAATAGTAAATACGTATAGAAGCTGGGTATGATACGGTTACATATACCCTAGATATATTTGTAGAAATTTTGAGGAATCGGAACGAGAATTCAAATATGGACGGGTTTATAACTGTAAAAGAGGCTCAAAACTGGGCTTTTATTTTTGGGTCAAACCGGGCCAAAATAAAATTTTAAGACATTTTTAATAAAGCAATGTTAGCCCAAAAAAATTTTTCCAGCCAGGGGCTCTACCCCTTGGACCCCGCCAGGGGTTGCCACCCCTTGGACCCCGCTTATCGGGGGCGCTGCCCCCGAACCCCCGTCATAATCAAGATAAGTTCAAACAAGTGTGCACTCCACACTTCCCCAAACTTGTTCGATATTTATCAAGATTATTTTGGTTACAAATTAATCCCATTACACTTAAATCATATTGGTGACATAGATCACCAACACATTATATATTGTAAGTATATATGTCAAAGAATGTTACATATAGTTATCGTTTTGATAACTTAAGTTAGTGGTCTCAAAGTATACTTATAACTCATTGTTGTTAGTTCACAATGAAATGTTAAACCATCCTTAAATCATGTTAAATATGTATAGATATGTACATATACATAATCGTATAATTATCGTGTGTTATATAGTTCGTGATATCATCGGTCAAATTGGACGGTCAAACGTTGTGTGAAACCGTTTTCAAAAACATAAGTCTCAACAGTTTGAATTGCTTATCATGTTGGTAAGGTTTATTTTATGTAAATATTAATCTCATAAGTATAAAACGATCGGAAAAATCTGGGTCTTTACAGTACCGACCCGTTAAATAAATTTCGTCCCGAAATTTTAAAGTTGTACCTATTTTGCGTTGTCCGGAAACAAATGTGGATACTTTTGTTTCATCTAATCCTCTCGTTCCCAAGTAAACTCGGGACCCCTTCGAGCATTCCAACGAACCTTAACGATTGGTATGTTGCTCTGCTTGAGCCGTTTAACTTCACGGTCCATGATTTCGACTGGTTCTTCTATGAATTGTAGTTTCTCATCGACTTGGATTTCTTCAAGAGGAATGGTGAGATCTTCCTTTGCAAGACATTTCTTGAGGTTTGAGACGTGAAATGAATTATGTACCCCGGTGAGTTGTTGTGGTAACTCGAGTCGATAAGCTACCGGTCCGATGCGTTCGATGATCTTGAACGGGCCTACATACCTTGGGTTCAGTTTACCCCTTTTTCCAAAACGTATTACACCTTTCCAAGGTGACACCTTTAGCATAACCATGTCACCGATCTGAAACTCTAATGGTTTCCTTCGGACATCGGCGTAGCTCTTTTGGCGACTACGGGCTGTTTTCAATCTCTCCTTGATTTGCACTATCTTCTCAGTAGTTTCATGGATAATCTCGGGACTAGTTAATTGTCGATCTCCTACTTCATTCCAACAGATAGGGGATCTACACTTCCTTCCATACAGTGCTTCGAATGGTGCAGCTTTAATGCTCGCATGATAACTATTATTATATGAGAATTCTGCTAATGGTAGATATTTATCCCATCCATTTCCAAAATCGATCACAGATGCCCTGAGCATGTCTTCAAGAGTCTGAATTGTTCTTTCACTCTGCCCGTCAGTTTGCGGATGGTATGCGGTGCTCATATCCAAACGGGTTCCCAGGGCCTCCTGTAGTGATTGCCAAAACTTTGATGTAAATCTACTATCACGATCGGATATAATGGAAATAGGTATTACATGCATCGAAACAATTTCTTTTATGTATAATCGTAATAGTTTCTCCATTCTATCCGTTTCCTTTATAGGCAAGAAATGTGCAGATTTGGTGAGACGATCAACTATTACCCAAATGGTGTCATAACCCCAGGCAGTCTTAGGTAACTTTGTGATGAAATCCATGGTAATACCATCCCATTTCCATTCTGGGATTTCTGGTTGTTGAAGTAACCCTGACGGCTTCTGATGTTCTTCTTTGACTTTGGAACAAGGTAAACATTCCCCAACATATGTTGCAACATCTGTCTTTAAATTAGGCCACCAATAATGCGTCTTAAAATCTTGATACATCTTTCCAACTCCAGGATGTATCGAGTATCTTGTCTTATGTGCCTCATTCAATATCAACTTCCTTAATCCACCAATAATTCGGTACCCAAATACGGTTTGCAAAATATCGAATTCCGTCTTCCCGCATAACGAGTTGCTTCTCATACTTCTTCATTATTTCATTTCCTATGTTTTCTTTAGTAAGAGCTTCTCGTTGAGCCTCTTTGATTTGTGAGTTGAGATTCATGCGAATTTTTATGTTCATTGCTCGTACTCGAATTGGTTCCCGTTCCTTTCTGCTTAGAGCGTCGGCTACAACATTCGCTTTCCCGGGATGATAGCGAATCTCACAATCATAGTCGTTTATCAGCTCGACCCACCTACGTTGCCTCATGTTCAGCTGTTTCTGATCGAAAATATGTTGAAGGCTTTTATGATCAGTAAACACATTGCATTTAACTCCATATAAATAGTGTCTCCATATCTTCAATGCAAACACTACTGCCCCCAATTCTAGATCATGCGTCGTATAATTCCGCTCGTGAATCTTCAATTGTCGAGATGCGTATGCAATGACTTTCTTTCGTTGCATAAGGACGCAACCAAAACCTTGTCGCGAAGCGTCACAATATATCTCAAAATCATCGTTCCCTTCAGGTAACGATAAAATAGGTGCCGTGGTCAACTTCTTCTTGAGTAATTGAAATGCACTCTCCTGCTCAACGGTCCATTCGTACTTCTTCCCTTTTTGTGTTAACGATGTCAATGGTTTAGCTATTCGGGAAAAATCTTGAATAAACCTTCTATAATAACCGGCTAAACCCAAAAATTGGCGTATCTGCGTTGGTGTCTTAGGAGTCTCCCATTTTTCAATGGCCTCAATTTTAGCTGGATCAACCTGAATTCCTTTGCTACTAACAACGTGGCCAAGAAATTGCACTTCTTTCAACCAAAATGCACACTTAGAAAATTTGGCGTATAACTGTTCTTTTCTTAACAATTCTAATACCAACCTTAAATGCTGCTCATGCTCTTGCTCACTCTTGGAATAGATAAGAATATCGTCAATGAAAACGATAACAAACTTATCTAAATATGGACTACAAACTCGATTCATGAGGTCCATGAATACAGCTGGTGCATTAGTCAACCCAAACGGCATGACCAAAAATTCATAATGACCGTAGCGTGTCCGAAAAGCAGTTTTCGGAATATCTTCTTCTTTGACACGTAATTGATGATAGCCCGATCTTAAGTCGATTTTCGAGTACACACATGATCCTTGTAATTGATCAAATAAGTCATCAATTCTCGGTAGTGGATACCGATTCTTGATAGTTAACTTATTTAATTCACGATAATCTATACACATTCGGAAAGATCCATCTTTCTTCTTGACGAATAAAACCGGAGCTCCCCACGGTGAAGTGCTCGGTCGAATGAAACCGCGGTCCAGTAATTCTTGTAACTGGCTTTGTAACTCTTTCATCTCAGATGGTGCATGTCTATATGGAGCACGAGCCACTGGTGCAGCTCCTGGTACTAGATCTATTTGAAATTCTACAGATCTAAATGGAGGTAATCCCGGCAACTCTTCCGGAAATACTTCAGGAAATTCTCTTGCCACAGGCACGTCGTTGATGCTCTTCACTTTTTCCTTCGTTTCGACTTTATTAACATGTGCTAGGATAGCATAGCACCCTTTCTTCAAGAACTTTTGAGCTTTCAAACAACTAATGAGTTTTAGCTTTGAGTTACCCTTCTCTCCATAAATCATTAATGGCGTTCTATCCTTACGAGGAATGCGAATTGCCTTCTTGGCGCACACAACTTCAGCTCCTATTTTGGACATCCAGTCCATGCCGACTATTACATCAAAACTTCCTAATTCTACGGGTATCAAATCAATCTTAAATGTTTCTCCGGCTAAATTTATTTTACAATCACGACAAATTTTATCGGCTTTAATTAGTTTACCATTAGCTAACTCAATCATGTACTTAGCATCTAGAGGTAATGATGAACAATTCAATTTAGCGTAAAAGTCTCTACACACGTAACTTCTATCGGCACCAGTATCAAATATAATAGATGCGGATAAGTTATTAATGGTAAACGTACCCGTAACAAGCTCCGGGTCTTCATACGCCTCTCTAGCATTAATAACAAATGCTCTTCCACGTGCAGATCCGTTATTCTTCTCTGGATTCGGGCACTGACTCTTATAATGATCCTGTTTCCCACACCCATAACAAGTAACAGTGGCCAAGGCAGTTCTATTTGCATTGGTGGCAGGAGTCTTGGTACCGTTTGTATTTGTAGCGGGAACCCTACAATCTTCAGCAAGATGACCTTTTCGATTACAATTATTGCACACCACATTACAATAACCAGAGTGATGTTTGTGGCATCTGTTACATAAAGGATTTCGTCCCTTGTAACCTGAGTTCGAACCGCTACCCGCACCTTGTGTGGTTTCTTGTTTCTTGTTGGATTGTTGATGATTACCTTCCCACTTTCTTTTGTTTCCCGATGTCTTGACATCGGTGTTCTTATCCAGAATAATCTGGTCCATCAACTCGTTCGCCATGGTGATAGCTTCATGAATAGTCTTGGGTTTGGATGCTGTAACATTTGCCTTGACCTTTTTAGGCAAACCGTCTTTGTACAGTTCAATCTTCCGTTCTTCGGTTGGTACCAATTCGGGACATAGCAAAGCTAATTCCATGAATCACTGATTGTAGGTGGTGAGTTCAGTACCAACAGCTTTCAGGCTTCGTAATTCAGCTTCCAACCTCCTAACCTCGTTCCTTGGACAATATTCGTTGATTAGCATTGTTTTGAATTCTTCCCAAGGAGTATCATAAGCTACATCTCCTCCTAAGGCCTTCACATAGTTTTTCCACCACGTGAGTGCACTATCTTGTAGGGTGCACGATGCATACTTGGTCATGTCCTTCTCAATACAACCACTGATTTTAAACACAGACTCAATCTTTTCGATCCACCGGGTTAAACCAACCGGTCCTTCTGTTCCACTGAATGATGAGGGCTTGCAACCTTGAAAAGTTTTGTAAGTACACCCCACACGAGGATTTGGGTTAACTGCAGCACCTCTTGCAGCCTCGACCCATAACATTCTGTCGTTCACTCGCTGATTGATGAGTTCCTGGATTTCTTGTTCCGTCATTCGGTTCAATCGCGCCATAATCTTCAACAAGAATGGAAAAAAATAATTATTCACATGGAATATTATAGATGTAGTATGTATTTACAGTACATCGTAGCTTATTAATAATATAAACCAGTTATTATTATAAAAGCCTTTTCTTCTTATTAGCGTTTAATAATTATATCTAGGGTAGTACCTACCCGTTAAAGTTCATACTTAATAGCTTAGTACGAAAATCAATTACTACCACCCAAATAATACTTAACCATGGAAAATTATTGCATTTCACACTTCACTATTTTACATATGCTTATCTTACATCAAACATTAAGCACACCACACTAGTAATATTATACAAATCATTATATGATCCCATGGTTTAAAACAACAGTGCATCATTTAACCCAAAGCGTTTGTGTTCAAAGAAATCGCTTAAAGGTTATCCTGGTTCTCTCCCTGCGTTTTGGCTGAGGAACCGAAGAACTGGATGTCGGGATAGAACTAATAGGAATAGCGGGAATAGGTGTGGAAGTATCTGGTGGAGTTGGTGCCACAACATCCTCTCTAGACTCGGGATTTAGATTTTCCATTTCAGTAGCCTTTCGTTTCTTTCATCGTTCGAACTTGTCTTTCGTAATTTCCTGTATTTCTTCCTCCTCAGGATCACTTTCCAGTTCCTCTTCAATTGATTCATTCGAAACTTGTGAGTCTTCCCCAAAGGTATCATTTTCATCATCAGATAGATTAATGACTGGAACACCATCTGAAGAGTCTGGTTCGGAGTCGCTGAATGTGATAATAAGTTCTAAGCCAGACATCTATCACATAACAACTAGCACGTTAATACCACATAATATTTACATATTAATTTTTAACCAACAAGGATAAGCAATAGTTTTCGAAATCAAACACGGTCAAAGTCCAGACTCACTAATGCATCCTAACAAACTCGATAAGACACACTAATGCAAATTCTCTGGTTCTCTAAGACCAACGCTCTGATACCACATGTCATAACCCGACCTTAACCATAAGGACGAATACAATAACATATGATTTCATCGCGAGGTATTGACCTCTATATGCTACATTTTTTAAAAACTGCATTCGTTTTTACAATACAAACCATAGCTTTTATTACAAATACAAGGTTTAAACAACTTAATAATGATTATCGTTTAGCGATAATCTTAGACTTACAAACTTTACATGTGATAATAACAATACGACCTCCAACATATTTTACATTACAAATCCTCCGATATGCAGTTTTATTTTTGACACAAATATGCATACTCAAGATCTTGCTTAAATTCAACATGTTGCAGCGGAAGCTTTTAGTTATCACCTAAGAATAAACATGTTTAAAACGTCAACATAAAGTTGGTGAGATATAGGTTTAATGCCGGCAGCGTTATGAATATAGACCACAAGATTTCATATATAAACGTTTTAATAAAAATATTCTAAGTTGTTGAGCACTTGATAACCATACTTAACATTTAATCAACGTCGCATATTCCCTTTATTATGAAATCTTACTACACCGTACCAAGTGTAGTCACCGAAACAAAGTACTGTGCAACCGTTGAATACTGGTCGTCCAGTCCGGTTGGGGTTGTCAGGCCCGATAGATCTATCAATAGGATTCGCGTTTACAATACCTCATGTAAATAGTAGTTACCAAGTTACAGGGAAGTATGCCAGTGGTACAACTCAACGTAAAATATATATTTTTAATCACTTGTGTCCATAACGTAAATCATAAAATGCATGTATTCTCATCCCGAAATATTTAGAGTTTAAAAGTGGGACTATATACTCACTTTTGTCTTGAAGGTATTTAACTCGACTTGGTCTCCGATAGATATCACGAACCTAACCATATATATAATATATCAACATATTTTCTTTTCAAGTAATCGTTACATATATATATATATATATATATATATATATATATATATATACTTTTAATATTTTCTTAGTCCGTAGTTAGCAGTCCGATGTTAGTGGTCCACAATTAGTTGCTTAAATAAAATAAATAAAGACCCCCATCGTATTCGTGTTGATCAGAATTAATCTTGACCCATGGTACCATGTTGTCAAATGACGTGTTGCGTACATAAAGTACCGTGTTGTCAAATGACGTGTTGCGTACAATCATGAGGTCTTATGATTAATCTTCTCGTGTTGTTTACGGGTGGTCCTGAAATATATAAAATAAAATCATAAGTAAATATATATTAAATATTATGTTAATTAGCCAAGATATGATTAATCCGATTTTGTCATAATATGATATATTACAGGTCTTGAAGTGTTTTTAAAAAATCAAATTAGAAGGATCTATTTAGTTTGCGAACAAGTTTGAAATCACTCAAACTATGTTCTTGTTGTTAAAATTTTATAACACAAAATAAGATAGCTATATAAATATGAATCGAATAAGGTTATGAATAAGGTTACTACCTCAAGTTACTTGGACAAAGCTACTGGAAAAGGTAAGAAAAATCTTGGAATCAAAAGAGTGGTGGAGTGGGATTGAAAGATTGGAAGTAATCTCCTTGAAATCGGATGACTATATTGATACGTTCTTGAGTAGGTAAATGAAGAGAGATTAGGGAGTGAATTAACTTGAAAGAAAATTGGAAATGAAATTGTATGTGTGTGTGTGCAAAATAGCATGATTATGGGATGGATATATAGGAGATTTAGTTTGTTTTCTTGCACAAAAGTCACACATGAGGTTAAATGGCTGGTTCCCACATGTAACATCATGTCTAGTGGCTGATCATTGAAGTTTATTGTTGGTATATACCAATAGTAAATACGTATAGAAGCTGGGTATGATACGGTTACATATACCCTAGATATACTTGTAGAAATTTTGAGGAATCGGAACGAGAATTCAAATATGGACGGGTTTATAACTGTAAAAGAGGCTCAAAACTGGGCTTTTATTTTTGGGTCAAACCGGGCCAAAATAAAATTTTAAGACATTTTTAATAAAGCAATGTTAGCCCAAAAAAAATTTCCAGCCAGGGGCTCTGCCCCTTGGACCCCGCCAGGGGCTCTGCCCCTTGGACCCCGCCAGAGGTTGCCCCCCCTTGGACCCCGCTTATCGGGGGCGCTGCCCCCGAACCCCCGTCATAATCAAGATAAGTTCAAACAAGTGTGCACTCCACACTTCCCCCAACTTGTTCGATATTTATCAAGATTATTTTGGTTACAAAGTAATCCCATTACACTTAAATCATATTGGTGACATAGATCACCAACACATTATATATTGTAAGTATATATGTCAAAGAATGTTACATATAGTTATCGTTTTGATAACTTAAGTTAGTGGTCTCAAAGTATACTTATAACTCATTGTTGTTAGTTCACAATGAAATGTTAAACCATCCTTAAATCATGTTAAATATGTATAGATATGTACATATACATAATCGTATAATTATCGTGTGTTATATAGTTCGTGATATCATCGGTCAAATTGGACGGTCAAACGTTGTGTGAAACTGTTTTCAAAAACATAAGTCTCAACAGTTTGAATTGCTTATCATGTTGGTAAGGTTTATTTTATGTAAATATTAATCTCATAAGTATAAAACGATCGGAAAAATCTGGGTCGTTACAGAGTTCATCAAGATTATTATCAAGTTAATTATAGTTGGATATATTATGAAATGGTATGCAAGTCTGTCAACTTTCGATGTAATGAAAGATTTTCTTTTCAAAAATGAATGCAATGTTTGTAAAATGTATCATATAGAGGTCAAGTACCTCGCGATGTAATCAACTGTTATGAATCATTTATAATCGATATGGACTTCGTCCGGATGGATTAGGACGGGTCTTTTCAGTTGGTATCAGAGTGGTGGTCTTAGCGAACCAGGTCTGCATTAGTGTGTCTAACTGATAAGTCGTTAGGATGCATTAGCGAGTCTGGACTTCGACCGTGTCTGCATGTCAAAAGTTTTGCTTATCATTTCGAGTCTAAAATCATCTACTTATCACTCTCAGGAAATTACCTGCTTATCATTCTTAGTCTAGACACATATTACTGCATTGATTGCAGGAGAAGTGTATTGACAAAATTCGTATCTTAGCGTATCTGTTATTGTTACCTTTGCCTAATAGATTCCGTAGATTCCTCCGTAATTTATGAGATTTTAGTATTATATATGCATATGTAAATTATGTATTGCAGGGTACTAATCTACATCATATAATCTATTTCTTATCGAAAATCCTTCATCTGATCGTACGAGATGAATCCTGCAACCAGTTCGAGTCCCTCAGATTTCGATAGCTATTCCGATAGTTATTCCGACAGCTATTCCGACATAGATGTTCACCTAAGCTCCGAAAACAGCATCATCGGCATGAATCAACCAATCAGCCATTATCAATCCATCTGATGGGTTCGTAGTCGATTTAATTAATGGAAACGCGCAGAAGGCAATCCCTTCCACCAACCGAATTCACCTCTTGACAATGAACCTGAAGCGTTTACCGGCGAATCTATTTGAGACACCATTTTTAGTCTCATTTCTAGGGTAACTCGACAAGATTATATTCTATCCACAATTCTGAACCTTATACATCCGCTCATTCTGACCGACAATCATCCTGGAGTAATAAGTCAACGAACTTCGCGCTCGAATAATGAATTCGGAGAATATGGTGCAAAACTTACCAGCTTCAGCAACATCACCGACATCAACAGAACCATCAGTAACAACACCAGTACCATCAACAATCCATGCCTCGACATCTCATTTTGTACCTCGAATATAATTATTGTTCTACGAATCGTTCTACATCATTTACCTTCATTTGACATGGTGATTATGTAATCTCTAATATGTTAGAGATTATATATTCTTTTTCTAACGATAAATCAAATGAGTTTAATATCATATAGACTCATTAAATCCATGATTACATCTGAAGAAAATATATATGTATATATGTTTTCAAAAAGATGGTAATTAGAAATTCTTTTGTACAAACTATTAATGGTTAAAATATTTTAACGGGTAGGTAATACCCGAGAAATATTTAGATATCATATTAATAATTTAAACTGTACATTCTTCGAATCTGATTCAACAGTCATTTACTATCCCACTTACAACCACCATTATACCTATTCGTTCATCGCAGAATAACCATTTTCATTCAATTTTATATTTGGATTTTGACCTATCAGAATCCCACAAGTGGCATAATGAAGAAATAATGGACACAATAAAAATTGATTAGAAACAGACTAATTAATAAAAAAAATAAAAAAAATATTTAAGAATCCACGCTAACTGTTTCCAGCTAACTGTTTCTAGCTAACTGTTAATTCCGAATTACATTTTATTTATCGCAATTTAATTATCGCAATTTACATTCTCGTAATTTTATTTATCGTCATTTAATTTCTGTTATTTACTTTACGCACTTTATTTATCGTTATTTAATTTTTGTTATTTATTTTACGCACTTTAAATATCGGGACACGTATACAAGGTTTTGACATATCATATCGACGCATCTATATATATTATTTGGAATAACCATAGACACTCTATATGCAGTAATGATCGAGTTCTCTATACAGGGTTGCGGTTGATTCTATAATAATATATATACTTTGAGTTGTGATCGAGTCTGAGATGAATACGGGTCACGATACGTATTAATTAATTCGAATATTTTATATTAAATTATATATGAATTATTGAATTGCTAACTGTGGACTATCAACTGTGGACTACCAACATTGGACAATTAAAATGAATTAAAATATTGACTATAACATATGAAACTAAACAATTCTTCAAGTTTGCCACTTGATTTCATCTTAAACTTCATTTGTATCTTGACGATTACAAATCTGCGTTCAAACCTTTCATGATTCTTGGAAAACACCTCAATCGAGAGAATGAACCAACCGCACTTTATCTACGGAAGGAAAGATTTATGCATATAGTTATGCACCTGAGAAACTCTCGACAACTGAGTAAAAGTTTAACACGTAGCCGCGTTAGATCCTTTGGCATTTATTAGCAAAAATAATTTTGCGATCCCTTTTCAAGGTAGCCAATTTTGTCACAGCTCCAGCAAGTCAACTTCAACTTTTCATTCGAAGTAGTCTTACTATAGTCCTGATATATACAATTACCCTTTTGATACCGGAGAATTCTTTTATATTCCACCATATTACCAGCATACGTACCAGCAACCTCGTTGCATTTTGGCTTAAATCTCTCTGACAAATCATTATATTTATTCATTGAAACCCTATCATATACTCATCCGCATCTTGTAAGGAGAACTGCCATAACAATTCCGAGAATCAGTAATCAGTACTTTGAAAACTCGCATCATGCCTACATCAACAGTTATATGTATGACATTTATCTCTTAGAATTATGATCTCTCATTCTGAAATTCTTAAAAGCACTCAGTCACAAATCAATACTCTGAATGTTGAAAAAGCTGAATGAAGCAGCAGAAACCGTAGACAACCGTAAACGACCTTAATCGTCAGAAGTTGATGATAAAGAATTGTAGCTTGGCAAAGCTCAGAAAAAGTTTGAACTGAAAAACTGATTGAGCAAACTATGAAGGAAGCCGTGGACAAATCACAAAGAATAAGTTTGACTTCAAAGAATCTAAATGATTCAGTACTTGCTGAAGTCATTAACGAATACCTTGCTTTTGACTCCAAACTCTTGCGGATAAATTTTCTTCACCATCCTTCGATATTATAAATTCCAAGATATCATCGTATCTTACATTATAAATATCCTCCATATTTCTGAAGATATTTTCATAACTATTCTTATCTGAAATCATTAAATCTCTTCGTGCTATCAGTGTACATCATATAGAAACTGTTAGTTTCTATAAACTTACGAGCTTAAAATATGAATGTTATTGAAGTAATGTTGGGAACTGATGCATGAGTTAGTATAATATAATGACACTTGATCAACGTGATTATATTATAGTAAGTCATGCTGAGTTTCTAAATGGAACATGATGATTCACAGATTATAACGTCATCATGTGTCATGTTACATAACTCTTTCATTCTGCTTAACTTCTGAACATATCAAGAAAATATATTCTTGATAGTTCTATTCTCAGCGGTTCGGTAATTTGACAAATCAAATCGTGCGAATTCGTTCTTTCTTGTTTAGAACATTAAATTCATTTGAAACTCCACACCTATGAATTCTGGACCGTTACTTGCAAAAAGAAAACAAAAGCATGAAGCTCCGAAATAGAAAGAGGGTATAAATCGTAGCAAATAAGAGAGTGCATTAACTGTGAATGACAATGATTATAGAAGACGGAAACAGGTACTCCAAAATATAAGAGAAAAATAAAGCTCAATGACAATACGGAGATTTTAAACCGTGGATATTAATACGAATAGCAATATAAAGACACGGTAGAATTAAGAATAGTATCCCCCAAGGTAAAAGTAGAAGTAAGCATATTCTTTTGGTGGAGGTTGGAAAAGGAGAATGATTGTTACGATAGTAAGGGTGAGGATAAAGATTAGAACTGGATTAAGCATTTTCACAATTTTTTGGATGTATGAACTAAGAAAGAAAGTATAGGAATGGTGAGAATAATGGAACGGAAGAGTTTAATTAATAATGGAAATATCAGACATAGTAATTGAAAGGACCCGTTCATATACATTATAAACGATTCACAATAGTTGATTACATTGCGAGGTATTTGACCTCTATATGATACATTTTACAAACATTGCATTCGTTTTTAAAAGACAATCTTTCTTTACATCAAAAATTGACAGGCATGCATACCATTTCATAATATCCACTATCCAACTATAAATTGATTTAATAATAATCTTTGATGAACTCAATGACTCGAATGCAACGTTCTTCGAAATATGCTATGAAAGACTCCAAGTAATATCTTTAAAATGAGCAAATGCACAACGGAAGATTTCTTTAACACCTGAGAATAAACATGCTTTAAAGTGTCAACCAAAAGGTTGGTGAGTTCATTAGTTTATCATAATCATTTATTTCCATCATTTTAGTAGACCACAAGAATTTCATTTCCAGTTCTCATAAATATACGTCTCATGCATAGAGACAAAAAATAATCATTCATATGGTGAACACCTGGTAACCGACATTAACTAGATACATATAAGAATATCCCCTATCATTCCGGGATCCTCCTTCGGACATGATATAATTTCGAAGTACTAAAGCATCCGGTACTTTGGATGGGGTTTGTTAGGCCCAATAGATCTATCTTTAGGATTCGCGTCAATTAGGGTGTCTGTTCCCTAATTCTTAGATTTCCAGACTTTAATAAAAAGGGGCATATTCGATTTCGATAATTCAACCATAGAATGTAGTTCCGATTACTTGTGTCTATATCGTAAAACATTTATAAAAGCAGTGCATGTATTCTCAGTCCCAAAAATATAAAGGGAAAAAAGGTAAATGAAACTCACCATACTATATTTCGTAGTAAAAATACATATAATATCATTGAACAAGTGCAAGGTTGGCCTCGGATTTACGAGCCTAAATTAATTATATATATTTATGTGTTGGTCAATATTTGTCTAACAAATTAGGTCAAGTCAAAGTGTACCACAATCCTAATGCTCGAGACTAATATGCAAAAGTCAACAAAAGTAAATTTGACTCAAAATAATTTCCAAAAATCTATACATGATTAATATATAGTTTAAATATCGTCGTTTTATATTTTTAAATATTTGTAAAAGATTTATTAGAGTAAATAATATAATTTATTTATTAATAAATAAAATTTTATATTATATTTATATAATAAAATATACTTTTATATATATTAAGTAATAAAATTTATAGGGTTCATTTAATATTATAAAGATAATATGATATGTATTATTAAAGTAAGTTATTACACGTAGTAAAATATGTTTGTATCAAATATTTATTTGATAAAATAATATCTATAATGATAGTAAGTAAAAGTTGTAATATTTTGTAATAATTATTATTATTATAAAATATCAATATTTATAATTACTAAGATGACATTATGATAAAACGATAATTCTAATTATGATAACTTTAATATTTACGATAATTTTTAATATTATCTTTAAAATAATAATTCTATTTAAAATAATAATAATAATAATGATATTTTATAGTAACAATGACATTTCTATTAAAATGATAATTTTTGTTAAAATACTAACGATAATTTTAATAATAATAGTAATGATAAAAATAATAAGAACGATAATTTTATCTAAATCAATATCTTATAATATTTTAATTTCATCATGATACTCTTACCCATAATTTCCTAATCGTTTCGTTTAATAGCTTTTAATCGTCTTTTATATCGTGTTCATAATAATGATAATAATAGTAATCAAAATAATTAGGTGTTACAAATATTTGTTTTAATTACACTAATATTAATAATGATAGTTAATATAACATTATTAACGATAATACTAATAATTATCTTAATGATAATATAGTAATAATAATAATAACAATAACAATAACCATTTTTAAATAACGATATATATATTAATAATGATAATAATAATAATACCAATAATAATAATAATAATAATAATAATTGGATAATAATAATAATAATACTAATTATAACTTTAACGATAATAACGATAGTAATAATAAAAAAATAACAATTTTTAAATATAAATCCTTTTATTGATAAAGATAATAATAATAATAAGATAAAACTAGAACGACGATAATAACGACGATAATAATAATCATTTTTAATAATAATACAAAAATTCGATGGACTATAACTTCAAATCCGTTCATCGAAATCATTCGATATCTAAATGAGAAGTTCTTAATTTTTCACTAGCTTTCCAACGACATGCATATCTTATACCTTATCTCAGTCGCATATATAACTAATTCAGGATTCAACATAACCTAACTAAAGGCAATAGCAAAAGTACAAACATGCATAATCCTATATACTCCAGCACTAGTCAGGGATACACTATTAGTATGTAAAAGTTAAATTATGAGTACTCACGTATCAATATTGAGATTCAATATTGCAGGAAAGGTACGTAGACGCAACGGAGATGATAAACACTATATTAACCTCACGAG
This sequence comes from Rutidosis leptorrhynchoides, assembly GCF_046630445.1. Lineage (NCBI taxonomy): Eukaryota > Viridiplantae > Streptophyta > Magnoliopsida > Asterales > Asteraceae > Rutidosis > Rutidosis leptorrhynchoides. The sequence continues at coordinate 159,046,632 of NC_092342.1, forward strand.
CATACCCATGAACCATACCCAATCACCTCCATAGCTATAACCCATAATTTCCATAATCCAATCCCACTCGAAAAACAATTTCGAAATCACTCGGACAGCACTCTGACATAATATTTTATGTATACTAATAATATCTTGAAATAATATGGAGTAAATATATATATATATATATATATATATATATATATATATATATATATATATATATATATATATATATATATATATATATATATATATATATATATATATATATATATATGTAAATCGATTGAGAGAGTTTAGAGAAAAATATTTTCAAGTTTCTATGAAATAATGAAACCTATTGAATTCTATTTATAATAGATTTTTGAATTATTAAAGTGAATTATTAAAGTATGAATTATTAAAGTGAATTATTAAAGTGAATTATTAAAGTATGAATTATTAAAGTATGAATTATTAAAGTGAATTATTAAAGTATGAATTATTAAAGTGAATTATTAAAGTTAAAGTAAAGTAAAAATAAAGTAAAGGTAAAGTTTAAGTATAGTAAAAGTATAAAACTATGTACGTATAATACGCGTATAAATATATATAATATTAATTTAAATCGTTATATATATTTAATAAAATAAAATATAAATATAGTTATCTTTATCATACTGGTTAAGTAATGAGTTGTCAAAAGTAGTTCTAGATATTTATAAAAGTTATATACGTTTTAATAATAAAGTTCTTTTTAAACTGAAAATATTTTTGTACGTTTGAAACTAAATCAAATAAATATAATAATTTTGTTTTCCAAAACTAAATATATTTTTTAGAATCATTTTGTTTAAAGGTTAAAATAATGGAAATCGTTATATCATAAAATGCTTTATAAAAGTAGAATCATATATATTCATAATAGGTTTCAAGTTTTTAAATTACAGTTTGTTGGTGAAGCATGGGATAAAGTTCAAAGGTTAAATAAACTTATGAAATCATCTTAATGAAAAATGTCGAGTTACTTAACTTGTCGATATCCAACATCTAAGTTATTTACACTTCACGTTCTTACTTATAAATCACTTTACCATTTTCCGAATGTTGTCAAAAAGAATAGATTTCTTAAATCACAGTGGACCTCATAACATAGACCCGTAATGATATCATAATGTATCTGATAAACCAATCATTTGATATTATCTTCTAATTCCATCGATAAACATATTGAAACAAATACGTTCATGTAAAGTATTATACGTTTAATACTTTATAAATATTCTCAAGTTATAATATATATATACATATATATACATATTTATTTATGTATAACGGTTCGTGAATCGTCAGAATTTGGTCGAGGTTATAATGAATGTATGAACACAATTTAAAATTCTTGAGATTTAACTTAACAAACTTTGCTTATCGTGTCGGAATAATATAAAGATAAAGTTTAAATTTAGTTGGAAATTTCTGGGTTGTCACGGTAATCGAGGTAAATAATCGTATTTAATTATAGAGATCTTAATTTCCTTACTCGCCGAAGAATCAAATCTTTTAGATTTCGAAGATTTTCTTTAAATCCCTTGAATTCCGGAATTTAACCCTGTTTACGTCAAAAGCTAAGGAAAATCTTATTTTCTTCAATTCACTCTTTTGCGATAGCTTCACTCGTATTCTTAGAATAATCGATTTATTTTATCATTATTATTCAATAATGATAAACCTCTAATTATCAACTCATATTGGTCATGAAGAAATTTTTATTGTAAGCCATGACCACCTCACTCAAATTTCGGGACGAAATTTCTTTAACGGGTAGGTACTGTGACGACCCGGAGAATTCCGATCAAATTTAAACTTAATCTTTCTATATTTCTGATATGATAAGAAAAGTATGTAATGTTGAGTCTAGAAAATTTTGAAACGATGTTCATATATCCAATTGACCTTTGACAATTTTCGACGATTCACGAACCATTATTTGTAAGTAGATAGATATAAATAAATAAGTAAAAATAAATAAATAAATATATATATATATATATATATATATATATATATATATATATATATATATATATATATATATATATATATATATATATATATATATATATATATATATAAAGTGATGCATACAATTGTTGTTATAAATAATAATATATTAAGTAATAGAATTAGTACTTTATATATATATATATATATATATATATATATATATATGAACACTATACTTAATTGAAAAATATATGAATAGTATAATATATTAAAATGTATATTCAATACATGTTATGACATATATATATAATCATTAAATGTTACATAATTATAAATTGTAATATTAATATATGTAAATATATATAGTTATATATATGAACATTACTGGTAAGATATGTATATATATATATATATATATATATATATATATATATATATATATATATATATATTGCTGTTAAATTAATTTGTTTAAAAATATGTAAGTAATATATTTAAGTATGTAGTAAATACATGTTATGTAATAATTATAAATATTATTTTAGAATATATAAATATATATTTTAAAAACTTAGGATACATTATGTTTTATTTCTTAATGAATTTAATAACGAATATTTATATATTAACAAGTGTAAAGTAATATATGTAATTCATATATAGTTCTATACATAATTAATTGTACGAATATTGTAATTTATAAATATTATTAACATTATTATTAATAATTATTATTATCATTATTATTATTTGTATTGTTATTATTAGTATTATTTTGATTAATTATTATTTTCTTTTATTATAATTCTCAACATTTATATTATTTCAAAATATATACTAATAATAATATTGTTATTAATATATTTATTTATAACTACTAATTATTAATATTAATATTAAATATTAATTATAAATAGAATCTTGTACCAAATTAACTTTCTGCTTTATATCACAATCCACTGTTCTATTTCTTTATTGTTATCTATAATCTGTTATCAATCTTATTCCAATTCTGTACGTACCAAACAGATAGAGTTAAAAATCGATTGTAATCAGGATCAAGTTTTTATTCATTTTATTTTTTTATTTTATTTGACTTTGTCTGATTGAGAATTTTGTAGTCACATTATTATATATAATCGATCCATTCAGGCTACAATACAGACAGCTCAAATCTCTTTCACTATCTCATTCGATTATAGGTATAATAAATTTAAGTTATTGAATTTAAATCAAAAATAAAGCTGGAACCCGTCGGTTATCTCTGTTTCTACTTCTTTTCAACAAAAGCTCGAATTATTAATGATTTTTAAAATCTATAAATGCAAGATTGTTAGGAATTGTCTAATGGTACTGTCTGTAAGTTTTCAGGTCTCAATTTAATCTATTGCTTACGAATTTTGAAGTCAAACTTTTAAAATCAAAAAGTCAACCTTTGTTCTTCATCCAAATTCGAAATTTCTGTTTCAAATGGGTTAAATTGATAATTGTTATAGTTTCTAGAAGTGATGTTTAACAAAATTCGTGTTGTAACTTTTGTATAAAATGATCACAAATATGAAAACCAATTTTTTTTTTTTTTTTTTTTTTTTTTTTTTTTTTGTAAAACAGCGACGGGCAGGAAGCATTTTTTTTATTTTTATTTTATATTTTTTTTGTAATCAAGAACATAACTATAGATTCTACCGATATTTTTTTTTATAAGTCTTAAACAAAAATTAAACTCGCCATTTTAATAATTAAACTTTTCTATCCAATTTGTTTGTTGATGAAGAAGATGAACAGAATAAATGGGATTAAATAGAATTCGGTTAGGATATATTCGAATAAATAGAAATGGTGGAGTGGTCTTGAGTGTTTGCGGGTTAACTGGTGGTCACGGGTTCGAGTCTCAAAAGGGACAGTTCTTTTTAGACGAAATTTCTCAAGGGTATACACAAATACTTTTAGCTTTATTATCATTATTATTATCATTGTTATTATAGATTATAGATTGTTATTGTTATTGCTATTGTTATTATTATTATTATTATTTATTGAAATTATTATTATGTATTAGTATTATTATTAGTATTAATATCATTGTTATTATTATGATTATGAATATTATGAATATTACTATCATTTCTATAAAAATCATAAAATTTATTATTTGTTCATTAAAAACTAATACTTGTATCATTTTATAAGTTATAATATTATTATAAGTATCATTACTAGTATTATAAGTATTATTAGTATTATAATTATCATTAATATCATTAGTTATCATTATTAATATTATGATCATAGTTAAAATTAAGAGTAATGTTATTATAATTATTATTATGATATTATGGACAACTAATATATGTATTATCATTATTATTATGTAAACTTAGAAACGATGTTAAGTATTAGTATTATTAAGAAAATGATGCAAATAATTATTATTTTCACTAATATTGGTATTTGTATCATTTTTATAATTACTAGTATTTTTATCATTAACATAAGTATCATTGTTAACAATATTCTTATTATTATTAGTAGTATTATTAATATTAAATAAAGTTGTATTATTATTATTAGTAAATCATTAATATCAAAACTATCGTTTTTAAACAAATAAATATTTTGTACATAAAGTATATTTGTTACATATACTATAATTATATTAAAATTTCATATAACTATATATATCAAACCTATTAATATTATTTATATAAATATATACAAATAACAAATTATCGATTTTTAAATATAACATTAAACAAGTATGTATATAAATATAGATATATTAATATAACTATACAAATATTAACTATTATGAATATATACACAAATTGAATATACATAATATATAAATTAAAGGTATAATAAGTAAATTTGTTCAGTTATGATTTTATGTTTTAATATATACATACAAATGATATAGGTTCGTGAATCCAAGGCCTACTCTGCATTGTTCAATGTTGTCATATGTATTTTTACTACAAAATACAGTACTGTGAATTTCATTATTCCCTTTTTATATACATTTTTGGGCTGAGAATACATGCAAATGCTTTATTAACTGTTTTACAATATTTATATGCGTGAGTTTCATTATTCCCTTTTCATATACATTTTTGGGCTGAGAATACATGCAAATGCTTTATTAACTGTTTTACAATATTTATATGCGTGAGTTTTATTATTCCCTTTTTATATACATTTTTGGGCTGAGAATACATGCAAATGCTTTATTAACTGTTTTACAATATTTATATGCGTGAGTTTCATTATTCCCTTTTTATATACATTTTTGGGCTGAGAATACATGCAAATGCTTTATTAACTGTTTTACAATATTTATATGCGTGAGTTTCATTATTCCCTTTTTATATACATTTTTGGGCTGAGAATACATGCAAATGCTTTATTAACTGTTTTACAATATTTATATGCGTGAGTTTCATTATTCCCTTTTTATATACATTTTTGGGCTGAGAATACATGCAAATGCTTTATTAACTGTTTTACAATATTTATATGCGTGAGTTTAATTAATCCCTTTTTAAATGCTTTTGCAATATATATTTTTGGGACTGAGAATACATGCGCTGTTTTTATAACTATATTACGAAATAGACACAAGTAATTGAAACTACATTATATGGTTGAATGATCGAAATCGAATATGCCCCTTTTTATTAAGTCTGGTAATCTAAGAATTAGGGAACAGACACGCTAATTGACGCGAACTCTAAAGATAGATCTATCGGGCCCAACAAGCCCCATCCAAAGTACCGGATGCTTTAGTACTTCGAAATTTATATCATGTTCGAAGGAGGATCCAGGAATGATGGGGATATTCTTATATGAATATTTTGAATGTCGGTTACCAGGTGTTCAATCCATATGAATGATATTTTTGTCTCTATGCATGGGACGTATGTTTATGAGAAATGGAAATATGAAATCTTGTGGTCTATTAAAATTATGAAATGATTATTTATGTTAAACTAATGAACTCACCAACCTTTTGGTTGACACTTTGAAGCATGTTTATTCTCAGGTACGAAAGAAATCTTTCGCTGTGCATTTGCTCATGTTATAGATATTACTTGGAGTCATTCATGGCATATTTCAAAAGACGTTGCATTCGAGTCGTCGAGTTCATCAAGATTATTATCAAGTCAGTTATAGTTGGATATATTATGAAATGGTATGCAAGTCTGTCAACTTTCGATGTAATGAAAGATTTTCTTTTCAAAAACGAATGCAATGTTTGTAAAATGTATCATATAGAGGTCAAGTACCTCGCGATGTAATCAACTGTTGTGAATCGTTTATAATCGATATGGACTTCGTCCGGATGGATTAGGACGGGTCTTTTTTCAGTAATGACCCGGATTTTTCCGATCGTTTTATACATATGAGATTAATATTTACATAAGTTAAACATTACCAACATGATAAGCAATCCAAATTGTTGAGTCTTATGTTTTTAAAAAGAGTTTTACACAGCTTTTGACCGTCCAATTTATTCGATGATATCACGAACTATATAACATACGATAATTATACGATTGTGTACATATACGTAATTATACATATTTAACATGATCTAAGAATGGTTTAACATATCATTGTGTACTAATAACAATAAGTTATAAGTATACTTTGAGACTACTAACTTAAGTTTTCAAAACGGTAACTATACGTAACGTTCTTTGACATATATACCTATAATCTATAATGCTTATACAAGTATCATATAAATACGTATTTAATCACTTTTAAAGGGCTTAAATACATAAAACAATATAAGTATATTCATAAAAGATAGTTATATTTGAATTCTCGTTCCGTTTCCTCAAGATTTCTACACGTATACCTAGGGTATATGTATATGTATTATACGCAGCTTATATATGTATTTACTATTGATAAATACCAATTATTAGACCTCAATTATCTGCTCTTAGCAGCCTTGGTTAGTCAACAACATGTGAGATCAAGTAGGAAGACTTATGAGCTAAAAATCAAAACTTAAAATCTATATATACATACATATACACGTTTACATATACATATATATACTTCCATATCAACTTTATTTCAAGATAAATGATCTTATAAACTCTCTCATCTTCAACCTTCAAGTGTTCTTCAAGGTCTTCATAAGTTTCTAACTTCATAATCAAGGTAAAACTATGTTTAAACTTTGATTCAATTCATGTAAGTTAATTATCTTAAATCAAGATATAAACTTACTTACAACCTTTGTTTCTTTCATAATTTCACTTCTTAATCTTCCAAGTCATCAAGAACAAGTTCATATCTTGTTTATTCAGTAACTTTCTTCATCATACTTGAGGTATAACCTTTGTTCATCATCTTGTTCAATTATAACTATCTTATTAAGAATATACAAATCATAACAACAAGAACATAGTTTGAATGATTTCAAACTTATTCGCAAACTAAATAGATCCTTCTACCTTGACTTTTAAAACACTTCAAAACCTGTAATATATCATAATGATATGCTAACTTAACAAGATTCAACTTGATTTTACAAAGAACACCTTAAAACTGAATCTACATCGTTGGAGTGCAATCGGGGGCTGTTTTGGGTTGGATAATTAAAAACCATCTTAAACTTTGAATTGGAAGTTTATATTCTGGAAAAATGATATTTCTTATGAATATGTTAATATATAAAAATCTCATGGTGTAACTCAAAGTGTAAGTATTTTTGTAAAAATGATCATCTAGATGTTGTTTTTACGACGGAAATGATCACTTTCATAAGATTCACCAAAGTTTGACCTATAACCTGTGATTTCAAATGCAAACCAAGGTATTTACAGTTCATATTCATAAAAAATGGCTCAATCCAAGGAAGTGGCAAGTTGAACGAACAAAAACGGAGTTGTATTGAAGAAACTACGACTAAAAAAAAATCGAGTATCCGAAGCTAGTTTAGCTACGAAAATAATTTGACTAAAACCAAACTAATCATATCTTGGCTAATTAACATGATATTTTATATATATTTACTCATGATTTGATTTTACATATTTCAGGACCACCCGTAAACAATACGAGAAGATTAATTATAAGACCTCATGATTGTACGCAACACGTCATTTGACAACACGGTACTTTATGTACGCAACACGTCATTTGACAACATGGTACCATGGGTCGAGATTAATTCTGATCAATACGAATACGATGGGGTCTTTATTTATTTTATTGAACAACTAATTGTGGACTACTAACATCGGACTGCTAACTACAGACTATTAGATATTGAAAGTATTATAAGTATACATGTAACGATTATTTGAAAAGAAAATATGTTGATATATTATATATGGTTAGGTTCGTGATATCTATCGGAGACCAGATCGGGTTATATATCTTCAAAGCAAAAGTGAGTATATAGTCCCACTTTTAAACTCTAAATATTTCGGGATGAGAATACATGCATTTTATGATTTACGTTATGGACACAAGTGATTAAAAATATATATTCTATGTTGAGTTGTACCACTGGAATATTTCCCTGTAACTTGGTAACTACTATTTATATGCGGTATTGTAAACGCGAATCCTGTTGATAGATCTATCGAGCCTGACAACCCCAACCGGACTGGACGACCAGTATTTAATGGTTGCACAGTACTTCGTTTCGGTGACTACACTTGGTACGGTGTAGTGAGATTTCATAATAAAGGGAATATGCGACGTTGATTAAATGTTAAGTATGGTTATCAAGTGCTCAACCACTTAGAATATTTTTATTAAAACGTTTATGTATATTAAATCTTGTGGTCTATATTTATAACGCTGCTAGCATTAAACCTATATCTCACCAACTTTATGTTGACGATTTAAGCATGTTTATTCTCAGGTGATAATTAAAAGCTTCCGCTGCATTATGCCGAATTTAAGCAGGATTTGGAGTATGCATATTTGTGTCAAAAATAAAACTGCATACCGAAAGATTTGTAATGTGAAATATGTTAGAAATCGTATTGTTATTATCAAATGTAAAGTTTATAAGAATAAGATTATCGCTAAACGATAATCATTATTATGTTGTTTAAGCCTTTGGTTATAATAAAGGTTATAGGTTGTATCATAAAAACGTATGTAGATTTTGAAAAATGTCACATATAGAGGTCAATACCTCGCAATGACACCAATAAGTACGTGATGTTTATAATCGATATGAACGGGATGTTACACTTATTTTTGATAATGATTTCTTACTCGATGCACAACAGAATACAAGCCAAGAAAAGAAACAAATTAATTTTAATGGCTTTTTAGCTTTTGTTGTGATTTTTCATCACATGTAAATCACAACAAAATTGGCTCCATCCTTTTCTTTTCTTTTCTTTCTATTTCTTAAAACCACAGAAGAAACAAAAACAATGCACACCCTTTTGTTATTTCTTAAAGTGGAACAAAAAGGTCCACCAAAACCAAAAGAGATTATCTTCCCATGAAGTAAAACAAATGAATTTGAGCATTATGTAATTTATGTTGTGCGGCTACAAAACCCACAAGAGAGAAGACCGTATGTTTTATCGAGTATATATCTTTTAGGTTTTCGGATTATTAAGATATATATTGAAATTAATATCCCTAATAACTTAATTCCAAAGTAAATCCATTTAGACTCGTCTAAAAGAATAATTTGATTTGGACCATAATTGTTAATTAGTAATTAACATTTAAATAATAATTAGTCATTAATATTTAATAATTAATAATTCATAACTATTAATTAACAAATTATTAACTCAACTAGTTTATAACGTCACATATCATTTCTTTCCACTTGGTGATTTTAAATATGCATATACAATATATATGTAGTGACCCGAACTTTTCCATATTTATTATTTATATATATTAAATGAATTGATATTTACATGATTAAATGTTTCCTACATGTTAAGCAATCAAACTTATTAAGACTTGATTAATTAAAATGAGTTTCATGTAGACAATTGACCACCCGAGTTGACCGGCGATTCACGAACGTTAAAACTTATAAAACTATTTGATGATATATATATATATATATATATATATATATATATATATATATATATATATATATATATATATATATATATATATATATATATATAGTTAACACGATATTATGATAAGTAAGTATCTCACTAGGTATATTAACAATGAGTTATATACATAAAAATGAGATTACTAAGTTAAGAAACTCGAAACGATATATATAACGATTATCGTTATAACAACGCCTTACTAAATACATATGTATCATATTAAGGTATTGTCACACTATATTTAACATAATAAAATGATAATTATATATATCATTATGTATGTTAACAATGAACTACATATGTAAAACAAGGCTACTAACTTAAGAATTTCGAAACGAGGCATATATGTAACGATTATCGTTGTAACGACATTTTAATGTATATATATCATATTAAGATATATTCATACATCATAATATCATGGTAATGTAATAATTTAACATCTCATTAGATATAATAAACAATGGGTTAACTACATTAAATGAGATCGTTAACTTAAAGGTTTCAAAACAACACTTACATGTAACGACTAACGATGACTTAACGACTCAGTTAAAATGTATATACATGTAGTATTTTAAGATGTATTCATACACTTTTGAAAGACTTCAAGACACATATCAAAGTACTTCTACTTATAAAAAATGCTTACAATTGCATTCTCATTCATATTCATCAACAATTCTACTCGTATACACCCGTATTCGTACTCGTACAATATACAGCTTCTAAATGTATTTACTATTGGTATATAAACTCCAATGATCAGCTCTTAACAGCCCTTGTGAGTCACCAAGATATATGGGAACCATCATTTGACAACTAGCATGACTTATGAGCATGAAAACAAAAACTAGTAACCTTATATTCACAAAGCATTAGGCATTTTTTTCAAACAACACACACATCACATTTCATTAATTTTTTTTATCCAAATTCTCTCCATCTTAACTCTCTCTAAGCTTAAGAACATCTATACTTCAGTAATATTGATCATCTAGGTCAATCTAGCTTCAATTACAATCAAGAAACATCATCATTCAAGAACACATTAAGAACACTTCACAAATACTTTCAAGCTTACTAGCTTACTTCCAATCTTGCAAATCCATTTCAAGTGATCATCCAATCTCAAGAAATATTTGTTGTTTACAGTAGGTTATCTTTATAAATCAAGGTAATACTCATATTCAAACTTTGATTCAATTTCTATAACTATAACAATCTTAATTCGAGTGATAATCTTACTTGAACTTGTTTTAATGTCATGATTCTACTTCAAGAACATTCAAGCCATCCAAGATCCTTTGAATCTAGATCATTTTTGTCACTTATAGTAGGTTTACCTACTAAACTTGAGGTAGTAATGATGTTCATAACATCATTCGATTCATATATATAAAACTATCTTATTTGAAGATTTGAACATGTAATCACTAGAACATAGTTTAGTTAATTCTAAACTTGTTCGCAAACAAAGTTAAGCCTTCTAACTTAACTTTTAAAATCAACTAAACACATGTTCTATATCTATATGATATGCTAACTTAATGATTTAAAACCTGGAAACCCGAAAAACACCGTAAAACCGGACATACGCCGTCGTAGTGAAACCGGGGGCTGTTTTGGGTTAGAAAAATAAAAACTATCTTAATCTTTGAATTGGAAGTTTGTTTTCTGAAAAATTAATATTTCATATGAACATGATACTATATTCAAAAATCATGGTTAAACACAAACTTGAAGTATGTTTTTCAAAATGGTCATCATGATGTCGTTCTTTAGACGGAAATGACTACCTCTTTAAAAAGTGACGTGTAGCCTGTATTTCTGACTCTAAACTTATACTCTTTCTGTTTAGTTTCATAAATTTTAATTCATTATGAAACCATAGCAACTTGAATCACTAAAACGGATTTAAAACGAAGAAGTTATGGTTAAAACAAGATTGGATAATTTTGCTTGTTGTAGGTACGTGAAATTTGTAACAAATCTATACAAATCATAAATTAACTAACTTATATTGTATTATACATGTATTCTAACATATATTATGTAATCTTGGGATACCATAGACACGTGCACAATTTTTTGACATATCATATCGACCCATCTATATATATTATTTGGGAACAACCATAGACACTCTATATGCAGTAATGCTCGAGTTAGCTATACAGGGTTGAGCTTGATTCCAAAATAATATATATAATTTAAGTTGTGATCTAGCCTGAGACTTGTATACACTAGGTCGTGGATTGATTCGAGATAATATATATTAATTTATTTCTGTACATCTATCTGTGGACAACTAGTTGTAGATTACTAACGTTGGACTGCTAACTTAACAAACTTAAATCGTTAAAACGTAATAAAAAATGTTGTGAATATATTTCGATCATACTTTGATATATATGTATACATTTGTTATAGGTTCGTGAATCAATCCGTGGCCAAGTCTTACTTCCCGACGAAGTAAAAATCTGTGAAAGTGAGTTATAGTCCCACTTTTAAAATCTAAAATCTTTTTGGGATGAGAATACATGTAGTTTTATAAATGTTTTACAAAATAGACACAAGTACATGATACTACATTCTATGGTTGAATTTATTAAACCGAATATGCCCCTTTTTAGTCTGGTAATCTAAGAATTAGGGAACAGACACCCTAATTGACGCGAATCCTAAAGATAGATCTATGGACACTTACAAGCCCCAGTCAAAGAATTTAAACTGCTTTAGTACTTTGATTTTATCATGTCCGAAGGGAGTCCCGGAATGATGGGGATATTCTATGTGCATCTTGTTAATGTCGGTTACCAGGTGTTCACCATATAAATAATTTTTATCTCTATGTATGGGTTGATGTTTATGAAAAATGGAAATATGAAATCTTGTGATCTATTATTACGATTTGATAAATATATAGGTTAAACCTATAACTCACCAACATTTTTGTTGACGTTTAAAGAATATTTTTTCTCAGGTGATTATTAAGAGCTTCCGCTGTTGTATGCTAATTTATGGACAACATGCTTTTATAATATTGTTTAAAAACTGCATTGGAAGATTTAAATTGATGTTTAATATTATTGTAAACCATTATGTAATAATCGTGTGAAAATGCTATATTTTAGATTATCATTATTTGATAATCGTCGTAATATTTTTAAACCTTTATCGATAAAATAAAGGTTATGGTTTGCTTTAAAATCGATGGCAGTCTTTGAAAAACGTCTCATATAAAGGTCAAAACCTCGCAAATAAATCAATTAATATGGAACGTTTATAATCGATATGAACGGGAAATTTCAGTTGGTATTCGAGCGTTGGTCTTAGAGAACCAAAAATTTGCATTAGTGTGTCTTACCGAGTTTGTTAGGATGCATTAGTGAGTCTGAACTTCGACCGTGTTTTCTTTAAAAACGATTGCTTAACACTTTTTGTTGGAAACTATATATTATTAACATGTAAATATTATGTGATATATTAATCTCTTAACGTGTTTGATATTGTGTGATAGATGTCTACCTCTAGTACAAATCCCATCGACTCACCTAATAATATTGAAGAGTCGAATATATTTTCGGAAGATTCACAAATTCCCGAGGAAGAACCGGAAGAGGAGGAACCGGAAGAAGAGGAACCGGAAGAAGAAGAGGTTCCGGAGGAAGAAATATTAATAACTACAGAAAAACGATTAAATAAAAGAAAATCCTCAACCAATGGACCAAAGTTAAAAATGGTCAATGGTGTTTCCGCCAAGGAAGCAAAATATTGAGAAAATTACCAGTTTTCTGATGAATCGGATCCCGATGAGGATTCCGATGATGTTATAGAAATTACCTCGACCCAATTTGAAAAAGCAAAAGAAAACAATAAGGGAAAAGCCATTAAAATAGAAAAACCCGAGCCCAAAACCGATGAACTTTATGTTAACATGAAGTGCCCTGATGGGGTGTACCGTAAATACCCGTATTTCTTAAACTTTCAATATAACCCGGGAATATCTAAGCCACCAGGTTTTTCTAGACCATTTGAAAAAAGAACAGCTCATATTAGGGGAGCACCATATATCTCTAGGAAATTAGCAAAACGAACCAAGTCTGAAGAAGAAGAAACGAGTAAGTCAGAATAAAGAGTTGTAATCATGTTGTGTAATATATGTATTGTAGTGTGCTTGTATTTTCATGTTATATGTAAAATTTGCTTGTATTGTTTGTTAATTATCTTTTACGAATCTAATCTTCGTCTATTTTACAGTATAAAAACACACAATGGACGTTAAGGATAGACAACCGAATATTTTAGAAGACCTATCCGGGGACATGATTGATGAAATCTTGTCTAGAGTCGGTCAGAGTTCATCGGCACAATTATTTATGACGAAATTAGTCTGTTAAACATTTGAAAGACGATCCAGGCATGCCTTAGTTTATAAAAGGCTTTCCTTTAATAGATGGGGTATATCACATTGGGGAGACCATAAGTTACGCCGTGTTTTCTTTAAAGCATTGAATGCGGGGAACCCATATGCAATTTTACGCTACGGGTTGAGAGCCTATTTTGACTCTACCTATCCCAACATAGGACTTCGTACTTTAGAAAGAGCTTCCAACATGCAACATAAGGAAGCATCTTATGTCTACGGGTTAATAATGTTCGCTTCTCACCAAATTGAGAAAAAGAACATAGGATTGTAACTACTAAATAAAACATTTCCACAAGTGACGGATTCAGTACTTGGGGTGAGAAATAAGATTTTTAGATTATTACGGGGCTGTTGGGCATTACGTAACCCCAGTCCTTTTGAAAACGTTACAACATGCTGCCTAGCCAACGGTCACAACGGTTATTTTCCACAAGACCAAGGATGGGAAATAATACTAGTAAAACCCGAATGCATGACTTGTTTCTGGACTTATGAATTACGTGTCTTTATTGCCTTTACAGAACAACTTGCGTATTAACTAGAATTATCTTCGCAACTGCCTTGTATTAAAGTTATTGTGTACTATATTTCATACTATATGTAAAATAGCGGTATTGTAAGTTTGTAAAATATTGTATAAAAGTTTGAACGCAAAATATTATTATCAGTTTTTCATATAGAATTGTAGGAGTTGAATTGTATAGTAGCTACTAAGTATGAACTTAACGGATAGGTATTACCCGAATTAAAGCTATAAAACGCTAATATGAAGAAAAATCTTTTATAAATAAGTTCATATTATGCTACGAAATACTATTGACTACTCTTAAATTCTATATGATTAACTCAATACTTTTGGCTATTTTGAAGGAAATGGCACCTACGACTCGTCAGAACTTAAACATGAGTGAGGAAGACTTCTGTGTTTTTCTTGCTGTGAACATAGCCGCAGTACAGGCCTCAATGCAAAATAACAACAATAACTCTGGTTCTAGCAGTCGAACTAATTCCACAAGAAATCGTGTAGGATGCTCCTACAAAGAATTCACTGCCTGTAAACCTTTGGAATTCGATGGAACCGAGGGTCCAATCGGATTGAAACGGTGGACCGAAAAGGTTGAATCGGTGTTTGCCATATGTAAATGTACTGAAGAAGACAAAGTAAAGTACGCTACGCATACCTTCAGAGGTACTACATTAACATGGTGGAATACCTATCTCGAGCAAGTGGGACAAGATGCTGCTTATACATTACCGTGGTCAGCATTCAAACACCTGATGACTGAGTAGTACCGTCCCAGAAACGAGGTCAATAAGCTCAAAGGAGAGCTTAAAGGATTACGAACACAAGGATTCGACATTACCACCTACGAACGACGATTCACAGAGTTGTGCCTATTGTGTCCAAGAGCGTTCGAGGATGAAGAAGAGAAGATCGACGCATTTGTAAAAGGGTTACCAGAAAGGATTCAAGAAGATGTGAGTTCACACGAGCCCGCCTCCATACAAAAGGCAAGTCGAATGGCTCACAAACTCATAAATCAAATTGAGGAAATAATTAAAGAACAGGCGGCCGAAGAAGCCAACACGAAACAAGTCAAGAGAAAGTGGGAAGAAACCAGTGACAAGGGTCACCAATACAACAACAACAATAATTACAACCACAATCGTAATAACTATCCCAACAACCGCAACATCAACCGCAACAACAACAAACGTCCCAACAACAACTACATCAATCGTCCTAACAATAATAACAATCGCAACAACAACCATTTCAATAACAACAAGCAGTAGAAATAGCCATGCCAAAGGTGTGCAGAGTACCATCCGAATGTGTTCTGCATAACATTTTACACCAAGTGTAAGAGAAATGGTCATAGCGCGGCAAAGTGTGAGATTTACGGACCGAAGAACAACATAATTAAAAGAACAAATAATGCCGCCGTAGTTTGTTATAAATGTGGAAAACCAGGCCACATTATTAGAAATTGCCCAAACTAAGGGAATACTAATGGGCAAGGCTACGGAAGCATTTTCAATATTAATGCGGCAGAAGTGCAGGAAGATCCGGAGCTTGTTACGGGTACGTTTCTTATTGACAATACATTTGCTTATGTTTTATTAGATTCGGGTGCGGATAGAAGCTATATGAGTAGAGATTTTTGTGCTAAATTAAGTTGTCCACTGACGCCTTTGGATAATAAATTTTTACTCGAATTAGCAAACGGTAAATTAATTACAGCAGATAATATATATCGGAATCGAGAAATTAAACTGGTTAGCGAAAAATTTAAGATTGATTTGATAACAGTAGAGTTAGGAAGTTTTGATGTGATAATTGGCATGGACTGGTTGAAAAAGGAGAGAGTAGAGATCATATGTTACAAAAATGCAATTCGCATTGTACGGGAAAAAGGAAAACCCTCGGTGTACGAAGAAAAGAGCAACGCGAAGCTAAATCTTATTAGTAATTTGAAGGCGCAAAAGCTAATAAGAAAAGGTTGCTATGCTATTTTAGCACATGTCGAGAAAGTACAAACCAAAGAAAAGAACATCAATGATGTTCCCGTCGCAAAAGAATTTCCCGATGTATTTTCGAAAGAATTACCGGGACTACCTCCACACCGATCCATTGAATTTTAAATAGATCTTGTACCAGGAGCTACACCAATAGCTCGTGCTCCATACAGACTCGCACCCAGCGAAATGAAGGAACTCCAAAGCCAATTACAAGAACTTTTAGAGCGTGGTTTCATTCAACCAAACACATCACCGTGGGGAGCTCCTGTTTTGTTTGTCAAAAAGAAGGATGGTACATTCAGATTGTGTATCGACTACCGAGAGTTGAACAAACTTACCATCAAGAACCGTTATCCACTACCGAGAATTGACGACTTATTTGATCAACTTCAAGGCTCGTTGGTTTATTCAAAGATCGATTTACATTCTGGGTATCATCAAATGCGGGTGAAGGAGGATGATATTCCAAAGACTGCTTTCAGAACGCGTTACGGTCATTACGAGTTTATGGTTATGCCATTTGGATTGACTAACGCACAAGCTATGTTCATGGACCTCATGAACCGAGTGTGTGGGCCATATCTTGACAAGTTTGTCATTGTTTTCATCGATGACATACTCATTTACTCAAAGAATGATCAAGAGCACGAAGAACATTTGAGAAAAGTGCTAGAATTATTGAGGAAAGAACAACTGTACGCAAAATTTTCAAAGTGTGCATTTTGGTTGGAAGAAGTTCAATTCCTCGGTCACATAGTGAACAAAGAAGGTATTCAAGTAGATTCGGCAAAGATTGAAACTGTTAAAAAGTGGGAAACCCCGAAAACTCGGAAGCATATACGCCAATTTTTAGGACTGGCTGGCTACTACAGAAGGTTCATCCAAGATTTTTCCAAAATAGCAAAACCCTTGACTGCATTAACGCATAAAGGGAAGAAATTTGAATGGATGGATGAGCAGGAGAAAGCATTTCAATTGTTGAAGAAAAAGTTAACTATGGCACCTATATTGTCATTGCCCGAAGGGAATGATGATTTCGTATTATATTGTGATGCCTCAAAGCAAGGCCTCGGTTGTGTATTAATGCAACGAACGAAGGTAATTGCCTATGCGTCCAGGCAATTGAAGATTCACGAGCAAAATTAGACGACTCACGATTTGGAATTAGGTGCTATTGTTTTTGCATTAAAGACTTGGAGGCACTACTTATATGGGGTCAAAAGTATTATATATACTGACCACAAAAGTCTCCAACATATATTTAATCAGAAACAACTGAACATGAGGCAGTGTAGGTGGATTGAATTGTTAAATGATTACGATTTTGAGATTCCTTACCACACGGGGAAGGAAAATGTGGTAGCCGACACTTTGAGTAGAAAGGACAGAGAACCTATGCGGGTAAAAGCTATGAATATAATTATTCGTACTAACCTTACTACTCAAATAAAGGAGGCGCAACAAGGAGTTTTAAAAGAGGGAATTTGAAGAATGAAATACCCAAAGGTTTAGAGAAACATCTTAATATTAGGGAAGATGGAACCCGGTATAGGGCTGAAAGAATTTTGGTACCAAAGTTTGGAGATGTGGGAGAAATGGTACTTAAGGAAGCACATAAAACTAGATACTCAATACATCCTGGAGCGGGAAAGATGTACAAAGATCTCAAGAAACACTTTTGGTGGCCGGGTATGAAAGCCGATATTGCTAGATATGTAGGAGAATGTTTGACGTGTTCTAAGGTCAAAACTAAAAATTAGAAACCATTAGGTCTACTTCAACAACCCGAAATCCCAGAATGGAAATGGGAAAACATTACCATGGATTTTATTACTAAATTGCCAAGGACTACAAGTGATTATGAAACTATTTGAGTAGTAGTTGATCGTCGCACCAAGTCAGCACACTTTCTGCCAATGAGAGAAGATGATAAAATGGAGAAGTTGGCGTGATTATACTTGAAGGAAGTTGTCTCCAGACATGGAATACTATTCTCTATTATCTCTGATAGGGATGGCAGTTTTATTTCAAAGTTTTGGCAGACATTACAACAAGCATTGAGAACTCGTCTAGACATGAGTATTGCCTATCATCCACAAACTGATGGGCAGAGTGAAAGGATGATACAGATGCTTGAAGACATGCTACGAGCATGTGTTATTGATTTTGGAAATAGTTGGGATCGACATCTACCATTAGCAGAGTTTTCCTACAACAACAGTTACCACTCGAGTATTGAGATGGCACCGTTTGAGGCACTTTATGGTAGAAAGTGCAGGTCTACAATTTGTTGGAGTGAAGTGGAGGATAGACATATTACGGGTCCAGAAATCATCCAAGAAACCACAGAGAAAATCATCCAAATTCAACAACGGTTGAAAACCGCCCAAAGTCGACAAAAGAGCTACGCGGACATTAAAAGAAAAGATATAGAATTTGAAATTGGAGAGATGGTCATGCTTAAGGTTTCACCTTGGAAAGGTGTTGTTCGATTTGGTAAACGGAGAAAACTAAATCCAAGGTACATTGGACCATTCAAGAAAATAGATCGTGTCGGACCAGTAGCTTACCGACTTGACTTACCTCAACAACTCGCCGGGGTACATAATATTTATCATGTCGCGAATTTGAAGAAATGTTTTACTAAAGAAGATCTCACTATTCCATTAGACAAAATCCAAATCAATGAAAAACTTCAATTCATCGAAGAACCCATCGAAATAATGGATCGTGAGGTTAAAAGACTTAAGCAAAATAAAATACCAATTGTTAAGGTTCAATGGAATTCTCGTAAAAGACCTGAGTTCACCTGGGAATGTGAAGATCAGATGAAGAAGAAATACCCGCACCTATTTCTAGAAGATGCGTCAACACCTCCAACAGCTTAAAATTTCGGGACAAAATTTATTTAACGGGTAGGTACTGTAGTGACCCGAACTTTTCCATAATTATATATATTAAATGAAATTGATATTAACATGATTAAATGTTTCCAACATGTGAAGCAATCAAACTTGTTAAGACTTGATTAATTAAAATGAGTTTCATGTAGACAATTGACCACCCGAGTTGATCGGCGATTCACGAACGTTAAAACTTGTAAAAACTATATGATATATATATATATATATATATATATATATATATATATATATATATATATATATATATATATATATATATATATATATATATATATATATATATATATATATATATATATATGGGTATATATAGTTAACATGATATTATGATAATTAAGTATATCAATAGATATATTAACAATGAGTTATATACATAAAAATGAGATTGCTAAGTTAAGAAACTCGAAACGATATATATAACGATTATCGTTATAACAACGCCTTACTAAATACATATGTATCATATTAAGGTATTGTTACACTATATTTAACATGATAAAATGATAATTATATATATCATTATGTATGTTAAAAATGAACTACATATGTAAAACAAGACTACTAACTTAAGAATTTCGAAACGAGGCATATATGTAACGATTATCGTTGTAACGACATTTAAATGTATATATATATATATCATATAAGATATATTCATACATCATAATATCATGATAATGTAATAATTTAACATCTCATTAGATATAATAAACAATGGGTTAACTACATTAAATGAGATCGTTAACTTAAAGGTTTCAAAACAACACTTACATGTAACGACTAACGATGACTTAACGACTCAGTTAAAATGTATATACATGTAGTATTTTAAGATGTATTTATACACTTTTGAAAGACTTCAAGACACATATCAAAGTACTTCTACTAATCAAAAATGCTTACAATTGCATTCTCATTCATTTTCATCAACAATTCTACTCGTATACACCTGTATTCGTACTCGTACAATACACAGCTTCTAAATGCATTTACTATTGGTATATACACTCCAATAATCAGCTCTTAGCAGCCCTTGTGAGTCACCAAGACATGTGGGAACCATTATTTGACAACTAGCATGACTTATGAGCATGAAAACAAAAACTAGTAACCTTATATTGACTAAGCATTAGGCATTTTTTTCAAACAACACACACATCACATTTCTTTGATTTTCTAATCCAAATTCTCTCCATCTTAACTCTCTCTAAGCTTAAGAATGTCTATACTTCGGTAATATTGATCATCTAGGTCAATCTAGCTTCAATTACAATCAAGAAACATCATCATTCAAGAACACATCAAGAACACTTCACAAATACTTTCAAGCTTACTAGCTAACTTCCAATCTTGCAAATCCATTTCAAGTGATCATCCAATCTCAAGAAATCTTTGTTATTTACAGTAGGTTATCTTTCTAAATCAAGGTTATACTCATATTCAAACTTTGATTCAATTTCTATAACTATAATAATCTTAATTTGAGTGATAATCTTACTTGAACTTGTTTTCATGTCATGATTCTACTTCAAGAACTTTCAAGCCATCCAAGATCCTTTGAAGCTAGATCAATTTTTTTCACTTCCAGTAGGTTTACCTACTAAACTTGAGGTAGTAATGATGTTCATAACATCATTCGATTCATATATATAAAACTATCTTATTCAAAAATTTGAACATGTAATCACTAGAACATAGTTTAGTTAATTCTAAACTTGTTCGCAAACAAAGTTAATCCTTCTAACTTAACTTTTAAAATCAACTAAACACATGTTCTATATCTATATGATATGCTAACTTAATGATTTAAAACCTGAAAACCCGAAAAACACCGTAAAACCGGACACACGCCGTCGTAGTGAAACCGGGGGCTGTTTTGGGTTAGAAAAATAAAAACTATCTTAATCTTTGAATTGGAAGTTTGTTTTCTAAAAAAATAATATTTCATATGAACATGATACTATATTCAAAAATCATGGTTAAACACAAAGTTGAAGTATGTTGTTTAAAATGGTCATCAAGATGTCGTTCTTTCAACGAAAATGACTACCTCTTTAAAAAGTGACTTGTAACCTCTATTTACGACTATAAACTTATACTTTTTCTGTTTAGTTTCATAAATTTTAATTCATTATGAAACCATAGCAACTTGAATCACTCAAAACGGATTTAAAACGAAGAAGTTATGGGTAAAACAAGATTGGATAATTTTGTTTGTTGTAGGTACGTGAAATTTGTAACAAATCTATACAAATCATAACTTAACTAACTTATATTGTATTATACATGTATTCTAACATATATTATGTAATCTTGGGATACCATAGACACGTATACAATGTTTTGACATATCATATCGACCCATCTATATATATTATTTGGGAACAACCATAGACACTCTATATGCAGTAATGCTTGAGTTAGCTATACAGGGTTGAGGTTGATTCCAAAATAATATATATACTTTGAGTTATGATCTAGCCTGAAACTTGTATACACTGGGTCATGGATTGATTTGAGATAATATATATTGATTTATTTCTGTACATCTAACTGTGGACAACTAGTTGTAGATTACTAACGTTGGACTGCTAACTTAACAAAGTTAAATCGTTAAAACGTAATAAAAAATGTTGTGAATATATTTCGATCATACTTTGATATATATGTATACATTTGTTATAGGTTCGTGAATCAACCCGTGGGCAAGTCTTACTTCCCGACGAGGTAAAAATCTGTGAAAGTGTGTTATAGTCCCACTTTTAAAATCTAATATCTTTTGGGATGAGAATACATGAAGTTTTATAAATGTTTTACAAAATAGACACAAGTACGTGAAACTACATTCTATGGTTGAATTTATTAAACCGAATATGCCCCTTTTTAGTCTGGTAATATAAGAATTAGGGAACAGACACCCTAATTGACGCGAATCCTAAAGATAGATCTACGGGCACTAACAAGCCCCAGTCAGAGAATTTGAACTGCTTTAGTACTTCGATTTTATCACGTCCGAAGGGAATCCTGGAATGATGGGGATATTCTATGTGCATCTTGTTAATGTTGGTTACTAGGTGTTCACCATATGAATGATTTTTATCTCTATGTATGGGATGATGTTTATGGAAAATGGAAATATGAAATCTTGTGGTCTATTATTACGATTTGATAAATATATAGGTTAAACCAATAACTCACCAACATTTTTGTTGACGTTTAAAGCATGTTTATGCTCAGGTGATTATTAAGAGCTTCCGATGTTGCATGCTAATTTATGGACAAGAGTTGGAGTCAGCATGCTTTTATAATATTGTTTAAAAACTGCATTGGAAGATTTAAATTGATGTGTAATATTATTGTAAACCATTATGTAATAATCGTGTGAAACCGCTATATTTTAGATTATCATTATTTGATAATCGTCGTAATATTTTTAAACCTTTATCGATAAAATAAAGGTTATGGTTTGTTTTAAAATCGAATGCAGTCTTTGAAAAACGTCTCATATACAGGTCAAAACCTCGCAATGAAATCAATTAATATGGAACGTTTATAATCGATATGAACGGGACATTTCAATATACATATAACCAGATATCTAAGTGCCTATTATGTGTGACCATGTAGGCTTGTATATAAGCGGTAGTATAGATTTTTGTTATGATGTGCACATAAACCAACAAACTCCTACTTGTGCATGTCATAACATCTAGAAAACTATACAGATATATATTGGCATCTACCAACACGTCAATGCCCCCGAAAATATACAAGTGTTTGTTTAAGCTAAATGAACTATCACTATTATTATTAAAAATGATTTAATGATTGAGTGTCTATCGTCCCTTTATTACCAATACCGAGTTGACATGAGACATGGATCTAGTCATTCTCATTTGTTAACCAATTCTGTTTCTCACTCTAGAAAATACTGAATGCGATCACCAACTTAGAATTGATCAACAATCAATATAGCTTGGACACGGCAGTGTAAATATTCATTCATTTTCATCGAAGGGCCCAGTGGTATCATACTCTCACATAGAGAAATAATCCCATTTTGATTATATGTGTTCGTCATATACTTCACATCATACCCAATTATGGCCATTATTACTACCTTGTTCAGAACAACGTTTAACCATATCAAAGTATAATATGTGATACAATCAAAAACCAACATATACATCTCAGGTCTAAGGACACAAAGACATAACCATTAGGATATTCACTATTGACGACGATCCATGTAATGACATCTCATGATTAGGTCATCCAATATTCACTATCAATGAATACATATGAATTTTGGCCGCAACAAGTTTACTATTCACCATCAGTGAATAAAACCAAACATTCATAATAATCTTAATTTATGATATTCCCATAACATGACCGATTATGGAGATTTAGAATAATCAACAATTATTCATGGATTAAACATGCTAATATAGAACACAGTAATATAAATGAAAACGACCATAAAGTATCTCAATTCATTAAGATAAAACTGCTTAATGTTCCATAAATATCCAAATACTAAATTACAAATAAAAAAATAGTAGCTTAACAAAATCCAATATTACTAGCATGATCATCATGCTTGTTGTCATGGGCTTCATTAACTGGTCAACTACATTATCATCTACATAAACCTTAAGAATACTTATATCATTCTTCTTAATGACTTCATAAATGTAGTTAACATTTGAAGAATGCGTCGGATACCTTTCTGTACATGTGATTCTTTCGAAAGTATAATAACAGAAGAACTATCACAATACATATTTACATAAGAACTAATGTTGTGAACTACTTCGGGTTCAACAACATTCCTGATCCAGATAGCTTCATGAGCAGCTTCTCAGGAAACTATGTATTCTGCTTTTGTTGTAGATTATTCAACTGTGCTCCTCTTAGAGCTCTTCCAATCAACTGTCTTGCCCATCATGACAAAGAAACAACATGACTGGATATAGAATCATCGAGATCATTTTAGAAATAGCATCAGTATAAAACTTAATACTCAACTCTTCTTCCAAAACACAGTAAATGAAAAACATATCTTTAGTATCCACAATCTAACAACAATCCATAGTTTTTCACCTGGATTTTGTTGATAATTACTCGTCAAATGCAAGGCTAACAAGATATCTGGTCTAGTACATAACATGGCATACGCAATGGAGCCGAAGCATATGGGATACATTTCATTCGTCTTATCGAATCAGATGTAATTGGACTTTGAAACTTACTCAAGGTTATGCCCTTTTGCATTGGCAATGCTGCACGCTCAGAGCTATGCATGCTAAATCTCTACAAGATATCGTATGTACTCTAATTTAAACCAATAAGCCATTTGGATCTATTTCTATAGATCCTGATTCCAAGAATATAAGTAGCTTCTCCAAGACCCTTCATGGTAAAACATTTTCCAAGCCAAGACTTGACATCCAATAAGTAGTATGCCATCAACATACAAGATCAAGAAGACTACTTTGCTCCCACTAGCTCTAATGTAAACACAGGGCTCATCTTGGTTTTGAAAAAAAATGAACTCTTTGATATTCTCATCAAACTTAAGATTCTAGCTCATGAATGCTTGCTTTTAATCCATAAATAGATTTAGATACTTGCATACTTTATTAGCATGTTTAGGATATATAAACCCTTTCGACTGAACCATATATACGTCCTCGCTTAGGTCGCCATTTAGAAAAGCGGTTTTGATATCTATTTACCATACTTCATAATCATGAAATGTAGCTATGGCAATAAGTATCCTAATTTATAAAGCAAGCGATCAGTGAGAAGGTTTCATCATAACCTTTTGCCATGAATCAAGCTTTAAAAATGTTTACATAACTGCCCATGTCAGTTTTCTCCACCCCATTGTCTTACAATTGGGTGTTAAACCAATCAAGTCACATATTTGATCATCTTTCATGGACTGCATCCTTGCATTCACAGCATCTCATCATTTGACAAATAAATCTGATAAGACCTCACGGTAGCTAGAGGGTTCATCATAATCCCCTAGGTGAGGTTCATCTGAATTAATCAGATAATCAACTTAATGCTGTATAATGTTTGAATTGATATGATTGCATTAATATGATGGAATGGTTGTTAGTTTTCACTTAAAGTTTTGCCAACTTAAACCTTCAGATTGCTTCTGTTGTTAACTAAACTGATAACGAGGGTTAGGATAAGGGCTCAACTCACTAATAAACCTAGTATTGTACTGAGGATAACCTCTGAGGTACAGCTACCTTTCAATTATACGACCAAGTGACATACTTCTCACTGCTCAAAGAGAACTCCGAGAGTTCAGAGACAATTAGGTCTATGTAATTGGCTCATCCAACCAGATATACATCATTCCAAGCATAGTCTTAACATAAGCATAATTACCTTTCCCTAACCCAAAACTGATATCTTTGTCAACATTTCCCTGATCTGCATACTCTGGATATCCTTCCACTTATTTACTTTTTCCGCACTTAGGACTTTTAGCTTAAACTAACTACTTTCCTTTATCTAGGTAATTTAACTAAAAGACAATTATCCACTTGATCTTCAATTCGTTAATCCATAAAAAACACGACACTAGGTTAACTTACACCTTCTACACCTTAAAAGTAAAAGTAAATTTAGGCCCCACACAATATAAATAAACAAAACCACTGTGTCCTACCTTGATCAACTGAATCAGAAGTTCTGCGGCCTAAAGACACGGCACGAATTAAACCGTCCATTTCGGCCATATCGTAAGTAGCACATCAAGTTTTCTGGCGCTGCTGCCGGGGATCGAATATTTTGATTGAGAAAGATTTTTAACAGACAAAAGTATTGTTTGGTGGTGTCTAAGAAAGACAATTATACACGGACTTGGTTGTTGGATTTTTCGAACAGTCTCCAATTATATTGGAACCAAAAGGATCCTGCCTCTCCGTAGTTGGCCTGGCCACCTAGATTGAAGTAATATGTAAGAAATCCTATTAGTTACGATATCCGATTTGGTTAGCGACCGAATTTCAAGAATAATTGTTTTTATTAAATTATCGATCCTTTTAGTAAATTAATATTTTCTAAAAGTTACTTTTAAGTCTTTTAAACAGAAAATCTAAAAAAAATGGAACGACAAGATACCCTTGCTTCTATGCATAAGTCATCCTTAGTGGAAAGAGGAGGACAAATCACCTTAGGAACAGAAGGAATTCCTGAAATTAGTTCACACATGATTAAACTAGTCAGTATGATCTGTAAATTTCAAGGATTACCGACTGACGATCCAAACTTTCACTTAAACAAATTTATCTGTTTGGTTGACTCTTTTAAGAAGGAAGAAAAGGAGAAAAATATTTTAAAACTTCATCTTTTTCACTATTCACTTTCTGCACACGCTTTAGCATGGTTTGACGAACTTAACCCGAATTCAATACATTCATGGGAGGATCTAGCCACTAAATTTCTAAACAAATTTTATCCACCCTCCCTATAAACCTGTTTAAGAAATGACATCACGAACTTTTTTCAAAAAGAAAATGTGTCATTGTGTCTAGCATGGAATAGAATAAAGATGATGCTTAAAAGATGTCCAAATAATTCGTTAAGTCAGGCAGACATAATCTGTACACTTTACAATAGTTTGACCAAGGTTGATAAGTCTCTCCTAGACATGGCCTTGCAAAGCAATTTCATGTCCCGAACAGCAGACGAAGTATGGAATCTCTTGGATACAATAGTTGCACAGCAGGAGGATTGGAGCAATGAAGCTGCTGAGAAGGATGACGTCTTCGCTCATACTGTAAAAATGCTGGAAACCAGGTTACAAGATCTCACCCCCACTCTTCAAAGTTTATCAATTCCTAGAAACTCCGATGCTACTAGAACCAATCTAAGGTATCCTTACCCTATATGGGCACATAAACAGCAAAATAGCTCAGATCATAATATAATATTCCCATTACACAAACATACTCTCCACTCAAAGGAAATTTTAGTAAATTTATGAAAAAGCAATAAATGATAAACCTTCAAGTCATAGAATGTTAAAATAAGTTCGACACTTTGATAAAGACTTTTGAAGAATTAATCACAAATTTTCAGCTTACGCTTAAACGTTTAACCACTAAAGTTGATATAGAGTGTAGTGAGTTTGATGCCCTAGTAATCACTAGAGGAGGGAAAGAAAAAACTATCAATATACCCATACAAGATTTTTCCGATAAGGAACCTGTGCCAATTGACCTAGTTATCAATCCACCGAAACCTATCTCTCCTAAAGCCCCGAAAATTATTCCGCGCGCCCGCATACCTTTCCCAGGAAGGCTTAGGAAGGAAAAACAAGAAGCGCAATTCGCTAAGTATTGAGATATTATTAATAATTTGCATTTGAATGTACGGCTAGTAGATGCTTTAGTAGAAATGCCAAACTGCACTAAATTTTTCAAAGAACTACTTTCAAACAAATAGAGATTAAGAGAGATAGTTAGCTTGCCCTTAAGTGAAGAATGCTCGTTAGTGTTACAACATGGAATTCCCCCTGAGTTAGGAGATACAGGAAGATTTACGGTACCTTGCTACCTGCAAGATGTCCAAATTAGCAATGCGTTAGCAGACTTAGGAGCCAGTGTAAACCTAATGCCCTATTCGTTATTCAAAAAGCTAGGATTAAATGACTTAAGGCCTACCAGAATGACTATCCAACTCGCGGACAGATCAGTTAAGATTCCTCGAGGAATAGCTGAAGATGTCCTAGTTAGAGTGGATAAGTTCGTGTTTCCCGTTGACTTCATCATTATGGATATTGAGGTAGACACGAAGGTCCCACACATTCTTGGCAGACCATTCCTGAATACTGCCAAGGCCGTATTTGATGTGCATGAGAAATCATTGAAATTAATGGTTGGAGGAGAAGAAATCACATTCAATGTTGATCGTCTCATGAACCATCCTCGAGAAAAAGATGTGAATCTCTCTGATACTTTTCAAGAACTCATCAACGAATACCTGGAAGAAACCATGGCTATATGTAGTCAATATCAAATTTCTAAGGATCTGTTTTTTACACCTCTTAAAGGAAATCTTGACAACCATTCAACCATAAACCTTAGTCAACACAAATCTCCCCTCTCTGGAAGTTATTTTCTTGGCAAAACTATCCGAATAGCACCGCTAGCACAAGGCATTCCTTTACCTATATTAAGGAGAAGACCGAATGAAGAAACGGATTTCATTTAGGTATATCAGGAACCCCAATCAAAGGAGGACTGTGAGGAGATTCCCGAACCTACCTTTGAAACTAAAGAAGACGTTTTTGAAGAGGAAGCATTAAGAAGGACTAATTCCAAAAATTAAGAACAGATAGCATCAGTGACCGCTACTGAAGAATCAGAATTCCAGGAGAAGTATGACTCGTTAGACCAAAAAGAGATAGCTAGGATGAAGCCATCTATTGAGGAACCTCCGAAATTGGAATTAAAGAAGTTACCCGACAATCTGGAGTATGCATTCTTAGAAGGATAATCGCAACTCCCTTTAATCATCTCGAAAGACCTCACGCTACAAGAGAAGGAAAAATTGATTCAAGTTTTGAAATCACATAAGAAGGCAATTGCTTGAAAGATCTCCAACATAAAAGGAATCAGCCCCAACTATTGTACCCACAAGATTTTCATGGAAGATGATTTCAAACCTTCAGTTCAGAGGCAAAGAAGGGTCAGCCCTATGATTCAAGAAGTCATCAAGAAATAAGTAATCAAATTTCTAGACGCCAGTCTGATCTATCCCATCTCCGATTCCCCATGGGTTAGTCATGTTCAAGTGGTACCCAAAAAGGGAGGGACAACCGTAATTCAAAATGAGAATAAAGAGTTTATTCCAACTCGGAAAGAGACCGGTTGGCGGGTTTGCATAGATTATCATAAACTGAATGATGCAACCTAAAAGGATCATTTTCTATTACCTTTCATCGATCAAATGTTGGAACGACTATCAGGAAATGAATATTATTGTTTCCTTGACGGTTTTTCCGGCTACTTTCAGATTCCCCTCGATCCAAAGGACCAAGAAAAGATAACCTTTACCTGTGTTTATGGAACATTTGCTTATCGACGCATGCCCTTTAGGTTATGCATTGCACTAGCTACATTCCAGCGATACATGGTAGTAATATTCCACGACATGATTGAACGTTGTATGGAAATCTTCATGGATGACTTCTCAGTCTTTGGTAGTACCTATGATTCGTGCCTGTCAAACCTTAACAAGATGCTCACCCGGTGTGAAGATTCAAATTTAGTTCTGAATTGGGAAAAATGTCACTTCATGGTTAAAGAAGGGATAGTTTTAGGACATAAGATTTCAAAAGCAGGAATAGAAGTTGATAAGGCTAAGATTGAGACCATTACTAAACTTCCTGAACCTACCACAGTAAAAGCGGTAAGGAGTTTCCTTGGACACGCCGGTTTCTACCGATGCTTCATTAAGGATTTCTCAAAGGTCACACGACCTCTCACTCATCTCCTTGGAAAGGAAGGTCCGTTGTCTTCGATGAAGAATGTAGAAAAGCATTCAACTATGTGAAGAAACAACTAACACATGCACCCATCATGATAGCTCCTAATTGGAGTTTACCATTTGAAATTATGTGTGATGTAAGTAACTTTGCAGTTGGATCTGTACTCGGACAACGGACTAATAAGCACTTTCATCCAATCAATTACGCCAGGAAAACCTTAACTGGAACTCAAGAGAGTTACACTACCAAGGAAAAGGAGCTGCTAGCGGTAGTATTCGCCTTCGACAATTTCCGTTCCTATCTCATCCTGTCCAAAACTACGGTTTATACAGATCATTCAGCCCTCAAATATCTATTCACTAAGTAAGACACGAAACCAAGGCTCCTAAGATGGATCTTACTCCTTCAGGAATTCGATATTGTGATGAAACATGACTAGGAACTTCAAAATCAACAGATTTAACTCACACAATGGCAGAATTAGTGAATCAAACCCTCTAGTGAATATGAAATGATTTTTAGGATTAATTAAGTCAAACTACAACAATGGATGTGTGATTAGATTAACACCTAGAGCTATTATTCACCTCTTGAGTGATTTGGGTTGAGAGAGAATCAGATAGGTTACCAGATCTGAGTGATATGTGTAATGAGAGGCTTAACACAAAATGAAGAACATGAACACTTATATACCCCTGCTGTTGAGTCAACCGTGCGAGTCTGTCCTCACTCGTACGAGTGGCCTGACTCAGCCGTACGGTTGATCACTCACTCGTGTATGTGTAAACAGATTAGGTTTGTGACTCAGCTCAGCACAGTCGTGCATATGAGCTTGTCAGCCTTACGGGTGAGGCTTCACTCGTACGTCTGACTGAGTATAATATAGTCAAACTTCCTTATTGCGTTCATGTAGTACCTGTAACCACATATAAACACAGATAGGATAACAACGAGCGATCATGGTAACCCATAAACTGAAGTACTAATCATAAACGTAGGATAGATGTCTAGGGACTTATAGAAAATGCATCAACAACTTCCCCTAGGACCTAGAACATCGATTACAATAAAGTAAACGTTCATGAAATACATATAAGTCCAAAAGTAACATCAGTTTAACATTAAAACATATCCAGATTCTCTCTCTTACATAAATACATCATCAAAAACAAAATACAAACTAGCAACACCGTATCAGACAGGATTCAATTGGCATGAGCTTGGTTCGAGCTTTGAGAATCATTATCTCTGTTGAGGTAGGCATGGTAGACATCGATCACACGTTGATATCTCATAGCTTCCTCTTTTCTATCATCTCTGAACGTAATATGATGGTGGTGAAGTGTCTCTACATCAAATCTCGACAAGTTCCTCAGCCACATAGGATCCAGAATCCTTACATTGTCGAACTATATGCTTCCATCATCTTTCTCAATTGCAGTCAAGATCACTGCTTCCTCCCACAATTCATCATAGAACCACCATCTGAAGTTTTTTGCAAAATCCCTTGGGTAAGGGCATCAAGGGAGATTGTTTCATGTACTTAGCTGGACGAAACTTAACAACACGAACAAGTCCACCTTTCAAATTCAACTTTGTCGGGTGCATGGAGAACCTGGCGGCTGTTGACTTGAAGATATCCCACTTCCCTGTTTTGTACTCAAATCTGAGTTTTCTTTGAAACAATCTAGAAAGGTCACTATCCTCAGCGTTCAACATCTTCAGTTTTGCAAGTTGCATGATCTCAAAGTAAGGTAGACTTTTGAAGTGACTCGGTCTTGCCATGTAATCAACTCCTCTTACTCTTTTGATCGCAAAACAATTGTTCTCCTTGAAGTAACCCCAGCTCAATATTTTACCCTTGGCATACTTCTTGGTTCTTTTCCATTTTTCATAGAAACTAACAAACTTTTGGTCGAGTTCTAGTTTATTCATCTGATCAGGGTTAATAACGTTCTGTTTCCACCAACTTTGACGAATCTCGTCTTCTTCAACGTTTCCATTCACTTTAACCCTATCACGTTCAAACCACTTCTTAATCTCATTTCATCCCTCTGCCTTAGCTTGCTCGGCTCGGAATTTCTTCTTCTTTAGCTCATTCTCATTTCTTTCTTTCTCAACGAGCAGTTTCTCATGTCGGATTCTCTTATTTCTTTCCATCAAAACATCAACTTCTTTAATTTTCTCCTTGTATACCTTCCTCAACTTTTCTAATTCAATCAACCTCTTCATTTTTACCTCACTACTCAAATTGAAAAAGTCACTTAAAGTATTGAGTGACAGATTTGAGTAGGGCTCGAGCGAAGGTATTACAATCTCAACTTTTTCTTCTTCTTCTTCACTCTCAGATTCTGTCACCAGTTCATCTTCGGATTCAATAATCACATCCTCTTTCACATTACCTTTACCGACAGAATCTTCACTCTTTTCATCCGCGAACAAATTATCAAAATCTTTCAAACCCCCAAATAGGGCCTGGGGTATTTGTGACTAATTATATCAAATCAAGTTGTATAAACGAGAACGACTCTACATGAGACATTTTGTTGAGTTTTGCAGCGGAAGATAAATATGTCTTTAATTGATATGATATGTAATGAAGACTCCAAGCATAGCAAGTAATCATCATCAAAGCAGTAGATATACAGCGGAAGCAATATTTAAGTACCTGAGAATAAACATGCTTAAAAAGTCAACACGAGGTTGAGTGAATTCATAGGTTTGTCATAAATAATGATTTCAGTAATAGTGTTAGACCACAAGATTTGTTTTCATAAGTAGATCACTCAGATCCAGTCAAGTTGATCTCCCACAAGATCAAAAAGTTATGCCAGTGCGTGATATTTAGATTAAACGTTGTTTGCACTGTGACAAGTTATTCTGTCCTCGTCATTTAATTTCATTATCAAGTAATACAAAGAC